>NW_027461828.1:175000-262500 GCF_050947455.1 Rhinoderma darwinii
ATTAGTGGCTGTGCTGGAGCTTCCTCTTCGTCCTCGACATGCAGTTCAATCAGTCCCTCAAGAGGACTGATCTGACTCCAGGCGCCCACTGTCTTATCATAATGTCCCTGACTGCTGATTCCTGATCTACAGCACAATACACGTTCTGAAATCCACCAGTATCCTCCTTGTTTTACATGTATCTTATTAGCTTTTACACTGTTGGGGTATGTTCACATAACCGCAGCTCTGCATCTAGATTCTGAATGATGCAGCTCTCTCCCCTCTCTCCTAGCAGGAAGTTCCAGCATGAACTTCACTATCATTCAGGGTCATGGAACCAATCTCTTGTGTCTCTCTACCTTTCTGGGACTTTCCTCGGCTTCATTCCGTATCCCCCACACTCCTCAAGCTGTGGATTTGTTGAGGTCATGCTGGAACTTTCTTCTGGGAGAAGGGGGAGAGAGCTGCATCATTCACGGTCTGGACACAGAGCTCCAGAGACCAAATTTTTTTTGTTCTTTTACAGCTGCTTTACACAGCTTATTTTCCCCATTCAACACAAGAATCTATTTTTTATAACTCTTATCTGTTCTAGAACTTTGGCTCGGGGTGTACAGGATCTGTTGCCGCAATTGGCCTTTTATATTTTCCATTGTAAAGCTTGCATTGCCCGCTGGAGATGACTGATGGCTGACTATTTATAGGCTGCAGTGATAATCACCGTCAGCCGAGGACAATAAATCGTTTGAAATGTTTTTCACATAATGACCTGATTTCCATTGGTTGCAAACAGGGGTCTAATTACCATAAATGCATTAATTATCATTAATTGCTCTGTGCTTGCGGAGTCGCCTATTCACGCCTCTGTGGCCAGGTTTTATACACTTCTATTCGTAAAATATAGGATAAAGCCATAACAAATATTTGCGACCTGGGTACATGTGGGCTGTCATGTGAACCTTCCTACTAATCCCAAGCCGATATAGGAGCGAGCCTGTGATGAGGGTACGGGTATGTGCACACGACCTCTTTTCAGGCGTTTTACGCCTGAAAAGACGGCTCCAATACGCCTACAAACATCTGCACATTGCTTGCAATGGGTCTTACGATGTTCTGTGCAGACGAGGTGTCATTTTACGCGTCGCTGTCAAAAGACGGCGCGTAAAAATACGCCCGCGTCAAAGAAGTGCAGGACACTTCTTGGGACGTTTTTGGAGCCGTTTTTCATTGACTCCATTGGAAAACCGCTCCAATTACGTCCGTAATGGACGCTGCGAAAAACGTGAGTACTTGTAAAAACGTCTGAAATTTAGGAGCTGTTTTCAGGCGAAAACAGCTCCTAAATTTCAGACGTTTTTAGCGTTTGCGTGTGCACATACATTTAGCGAGTGAACATACCCTGAGGGTACGCTTAACAAAAAACATCTGAAAATTTCAAGGAAAAACAGCTCCTGATTTTTCAGACGTTTTTTCAGCAACTCGCCCGTTTTTGGAGCGGTTTTCAATAGTCAATGAAAAACTGCTCCAAAAACAGCCCAAGAAGTGTCCTGCACCTCTTTTGACGAGCCGTCTTTTTACGCGCCGTATTTTGACAGCGACGCGTAAAATTAAGGCTCGTGGGAATTACGATGTTCTGTTCCCATTGAAAGCAATGGGCAGATTTTTGTAGGCGTATTAGGAGCGTAATTCGAGGTGTAAAACGCCCGAATTACGTCTGAAACCACTGCGTGTGAACATACCCTTATCACACTGAGTTTTTTACAGGCGGAAATTCTGCCTCAACTCCGTTTGGAATTTTGAGGCAGATTTTCCTCTCCCTGCACGCCGATTTTCGCAGCGTTTTTCGCCCAAGGCCATTGATCGCCGCGGGCATAAAACGCTGCGAAATACGCTTTCTCCTGCCTCCCATTGATGTCAATGGGAGGTCAGAGGCGTAAATGCCCGAAGATATGGCATATCCCTTCTTTCTCCTGCGAGCCGGTTTTACCGCTCGCTGGAAAAAGACTCCTCCGCCTCCCATTGAAATCAATGGGAGGCATTTTCGGGCCGTTTTTGGCGAGTTTTGCGGCACGGTTTCCGCGTCAAAAAACTTGTCAAAAAACGGTGTGAACTTACCCGTAGCAGGGGAAATACTATGCAGAGCAATAGAAGGGGAACATTCACGAGCACATGGAAGCTTTATTATTTGGGTCCAAGCCTTTGATGGATATTTGGGTGGTTCCGGACTAAATAGTGATATATTATGAGCACAATGGCGCCATTGTGGTCTTTTATTTTCCCTTTTCTTCAGTGATACTTGTATTTTTTCCCGTCCGTGCGTTCTCCTCCCCTGATTTGAAGTCTTTTAATCTGAATATATTCGCACTTTAAACCCGGAGTTAATCGCACATCGTATCAACACTTGAGATGGCAATGAAACCGGCGCATTACAAGCGACGCCTCCAATGTCTGTAAATGGCGACTTTTATATCTATTGTTTTCGCAAAACTCGGTGTTAAGAAAAATAAAACGACAGGATCCAAAAAGAAGTCTTTAAAACGTGGGAAAGGTGCGACTGAGCTGGCAAAGCGTTACCGGGGGGGGGGGGGGGGGGGGGGGAATGGAGCCGCTGATGGAGAGAAGCCAAGAAAACTAGGAATAGAGATCACACAAAATATATAGGACGTAAGGCATATGAAATAGACATGACCTGTACACACGAAGCAGGGCTGAGTTTGTCGTGCGTTTCTGAGCATTGTATGTTAGGTGTAGCAGAACTAAGTTTGTGGAGTTTGTCATGTGTAGCAGAGCTGTGTTTGTCAAGTGTAACAAACGAGTTTGTAGAAGTCGAGGTGGATGTAGCAGAACTGAGTACTTGAAGTGTAGGGTTATCTGTCAGACATGACGACCGGTTTGACCTGGCAGGTGTAGTGGTGCCGAGTTTGTAAAGTGTAGCAGGGTTGAGTCTAATGGGTTTAGAATATTGAAGTTGAGTTTGTGGAGTGTTGCATGGTCAAGTCTGACAAGTGGAGTAGTGACAAGTCCGTAGAGCATGGCAAGGTCGAGCCTGTGGAGCGCTGCAGGGCCGAGTATCGTTTTGTAGCAGAACAGAGTTGGCGGAGTATTTCAGAACAGAGTCTGTTTGGTTTAGCACTGCTGTCTTTGGTGTAAAAGAGTTACATTTGTAATCTAACGCATGTCACTTGGATATCTCTAGTCTTAAACAAGACTGCAAATAAACTTGCATGCACCTACAGAAAAATACCTAAAGATCTACACCTACAGATGTAGCAGAGCTGAGTTTGTCATTTAAGTACATACGTTAGCTATAAATTCAACAGAATTCAACACCATTTAAAGCACCGACCCTGCTTCTAGCTCTAATGCTGCCCCATTTGCACCCATTACTGTACCTGCGGGGAATCCCCCCCCCCCCCCGATAATGTAATGCGAGAAAAAAAATAATTGTGCAATAATGCCCCCTTTTAGGCCCAAAACAGTATTCGGACCCCCTTTATGCCCTCTACACAGCAGTGATGCCACCTTTTGGGCTTCACACAGAATTAAGGGCCACATTTCGTATCCCCTATACAGCAACAATGTTCCTTTTGTGCCCCCCCCCAAAAAAAATGCTGTCCCTGGAAATAATTATACTCCTACCCCCCCCCCCCCCCCCCAAAACATTGTTCCCATGATGAGTAGAGTGTTTGAGCCATTCCCTGCCTACGTGGTCGGCGACTCGGTGCAAGCGTTGCGATGAAGTGATCACGTCGTGCCGCCCGCTGACGCCTTTGGTCTACGATGGGGAATGATGGGGCAGGGAGACGATGACTTTCTGCTTCGCCATAGTTTTCATCTTCTGTATCCTGAAAATGGTGCAGGGGCCCGGTGAAGGTGCAGCCGCCGGGGGGCCCGGTGCAGTTGCGTCCTATTGTTAACGCGGCTCGGCCTCCGTGCGTCTTGTCCTTACTCCGCAGCACTTTAGAGGTAATGACTGCAGGTGCGTGTGATTAGTCAGCCGGCTCCTTGTAATTAAGCCGGGAGCAGAGCGGACGACATCTGCCCACTGTGCATCATTCCGGCGCTGCCTTTCGTTTGTCTATCGCGGGCCTGAACTTCTTTACGGATTGTGGGAGTTTTCTTAACCAGTTTTATTTGTTTGGTCTCCAATATGATCTGAAAAGTGTGGATTTAGGCCTCGTGGGCACGGCCGTAATTTTGATCCACAATTACGGTAGAAATTGCCGACCCATTCATTTCTATTGGTCATGGACACCTTTCAGTATAACTACGGATGTGCGTCCGCGCCATAGAAATGATCCACAATTTATGGAACATGTCCTATTTTTGTCCACAATTGCAGCGCGGACTCCCGTTAGTCTATGGGCGCTTCCGCAATTGCTGACGGAGGTGGATCTGTAGCCGTCCGTAATGCGATGCCAGGGGATTGCTCAAGGTTCTTCACTTTTTTTTTTTTTTTTACGGATCTGTAAACACTGATGAATGTATTTGCGGACAACTTTCCGTTTATGCGGTGGACTTGCGGCTGACTACGGATCAGTATTTGCATACAGTAAAAACCATTACGGTCGGGTGCATGAGGCCTTAAAGGGATTTTTTAGCAATGCGGTTTTCGGCCAGCGTAAAAAATGAGGTGTTCTGTCCTTTGCCGGGACCTGCAGAGGGGATGTGGAGTGACGGGGGAATTGACGCTCTGTGTATGGTGCAACTTCTCATTAATGCAAGTATCCGATTTAAGCGCTGAAAACATGTTGTATTTATCAAGATATTGCAGCAAATACCTACTACTCCAATGAGTTTCTGGGGGTGCAGCTATGACGTTCACAAATTGCAACATATAGATGTAGCAGAGCTGAATTTACCCGGTTTCCTTGTGTTTGCACTGGGAGACCTGGAAGCCTATGTAATACCAGAGCGAATACATCCTCATATATGATCTACCAAATCACAAACTCAATTCTCTGGAATCTGGTAAACTCGGCTCTGCTACATCTCTATGCATCTGGTCGTTATTTATGATGGAGAAAGCAATACACAAGTGACATGATATTTAAAAAATGTCATCGATGCTACCAACACAAAGTGCATGTCCCCTTTAAGAAAACGCTGGCAACTCCGGGGAACGCCGGCAAATATCACACCCAGCGCTGTATTATTGTGATCTCTTTACATCTCGATTTTGTCTTTAGGACCTGCAAGAATAAAAAAACTTTTGGTGGAATTTCGCCTTTAATTAATAAAAATTTCATACCCTGCCCCTTATTTTATTTTTTATATAAATTTTTGAATTGATCTTCTTTATTTATTTGCAGTATCTGGATTTGGGACGGACAACGATTTACAAATTGACATCATTTCAGAGCTGGAACTTGAGAACAACACCAGGGGGATTACACAGGTTTATGGCGCTCACAATGGCAGTAAAGCCTTCTTGTTTCACGGTAAGTGTTTCTATCTCAAAGAGCAGCTCCGAGGACAACCGATATTTACATCAACAAACGGAGAATGACACGTGGTAACAATATTTTGTTGAACAGGTTTTTAATATAAACAGTAGGTTTTTCTATCTTTCCCATCTGCATTCTCTTTACCTTGAAAATAGTTTGCTTTTGTGCACATTATGCTGAATAATAGTTTACAGGCGATCCACTTCAATACTGCCCCCTATATACAAGAATATAACTACTATAATACTGCCCCCTATATACAAGAATATAACTACTATAATACTGCCCCTATATACAAGAATATAACTACTATAATACTGCCCCCTATATACAAGAATATAATTACTATAATACTGTCCCCTATATACAAGAATATTACTACTATAATACTGCCCCCTATATACAAGAATATAACTACTATAATACTGCTCCCTATATACAAGAATATAACTACTATAATACTGCTCCCTATATACAAGAATATAACTACTATAATACTGCCCCCTATATACAAGAATATAACTACTATAATACTGCCCCTATATACAAGAATATAACTACTATAATACTGTCCCCTATATACAAGAATATAACCACTATAATACTGCCTACCTATATACAAGAATATAACTACAATAATACTGCCCCTATATACAAGAATATAACTACGATAATACTGCCCCTATATACAAGAATATAACTACTATAATACTGTCCCCTATATACAAGAATATAACTACTATAATACTGCCCCCTATATACAAGAATATAACTACTATAATACTGCCTACCTATATACAAGAATATAACTACTATAATACTGTCCCCTATATACAAGAATATAACTACTATAATACTGCCCCTATATACAAGAATATAACTACTATAATACTGCCCCTATATACAAGAATATAACTACTATAATACTGCCTCCTATATACAAGAATATAACTACTATAATACTGCCCCCTATATACAAGAATATAACTACTATAATACTGCCTCCTATATACAAGAATATAACTACTATAATACTGCCCCCTATATACAGGAATATAACTACTATAATACTGCCCCTATATACAAGAATATAACTACAATAATACTGCTCCTATATACAAGAATATAACTACAATAATACTGCTCCTATATACAAGAATATAACTACAATAATACTGCTCCTATATACAAGAATATAAGTACTATAATACTGCCCCTATATACAAGAATATAACTACTATAATACTGCTCTTATATACAAGAATATAACTACTATAATACTGCCCCCTACATACAAGAATATAACTACTATAATACTGCCTCCTACATACAAGAATATAACTACTATAATACTGCCACTATATACAAGAATATAACTACTATAATATACAATATAACTACTATAATACTGCCCCTATATACAAGAATATAACTACTATAATACTGCCCCCTATATACAAGAATATAACTATTATTATACTGCACCCCATATACAAGAATATAACTGCTATAATACTGCCTCCTATATACAAGAATATAACTACTATAATACTGCCCCTATATACAAGAATATAACTACTATAATACTGCCTCCTATATACAAGAATATAACTATTATAATACTGCTCCTATATACAAGGATATAAGTACTATAATACTGCCCCTATATACAAGATTATAACTACTATAATACTGCACCTATATACAAGAATATAACTACTATAATACTGCCCCCTATATACAAGAATATAACTACTATAATACTGCTCCAATATACAAGAATATTACTACTATAATACTGCCCCTATATACAAGAATAGAACTACTATAATACTGCCCCCTATATACAAGAATATAACTACTATAATACTGCTCCTATATACAAGAATATAACTACTATAATACTGCCCCTATATACAAGAATATAACTACTATAATACTGCCCCTATATACAAGAATATAACTACTATAATACTGCCCCCTATATACAAGAATATAACCACTATAATACTGCCTACCTATATACAAGAATATAACTACTATAATACTGCTCCTATATACAAGAATATAACTACTATAATACTGCCCCCTATATACAAGAATATAACTACTATAATACTGCCCCTATATACAAGAATATAATACTATAATACTGCCCCTATATACAAGAATATAACTACTATAATACTGCCCCCTATATACAAGAATATAACTACTATAATACTGCCCCCTATATACAAGAATATAACTACTATAATACTGCTCCTATATACAAGAATATAACTACTATAATACTGCCTCCTATATACAAGAATATAACTACTATAATACTGCTCCTATATACAAGAATATAACTACTATAATACTGCTCCTATATACAAGAATATAACTACTATAATACTGCCCCCTATATACAAGAATATAACTACTATAATACTGCCCCTATATACAAGAATATAACTACTATAATACTGCTCCTATATACAAGAATATAACTACTATAATACTGCTCCTATATACAAGAATATAACTACTATAATACTGCCCCCTATATACAAGAATATAACTACTATAATACTGCCTCCTATATACAAGAATATAACTACTATAATACTGCCCCCTATATACAAGAATATAACTACTATAATACTGCCCCTATATACAAGAATATAACTACTATAATACTGCCCCTATATACATTAGAACACCCCCTATATACAAGAATATAACTACTATAATACTGCCCCTATATACAATATAACTACTATAATACTGCCTCCTATATACAAGAATATAACTACTGTAATACTGCCCCTATATACAAAAATATATCTACTATAATACTGCCCCTATATACAAAAATATATCTACTATAATACTGTCCCTATATACAAGAATATAACTACTATAATACTGCCCCCTATATACAAGAATATAACTACTATAATAGTGCCCCCTATATACAAGAATAGAACTACTATAATACTGACCCTATATACAAGAATAGAACTACTATAATACTGCCCCCTATATACAAGAATAGAACTACTATAATACGGACCCCTATATACAAGAATATAACCACTATAATACTGCTCCTATATACAAGAATATAACTACTATAATACTGCCCCCTATATACAAGAATATAACTACTATATTACTGCTCCTATATACAAGAATATAACTACTATATTACTGCTCCTATATACAAGAATATAACTACTATAATACTGCCCCTATATACAAGAATATAACTACTATAATACTGCTCCTATATACAAGAATATAACTACTATAATACTGCTCCTATATACAAGAATATAACTACTATAATACTGCCCCTATATACAAGAATATAACTACTATAATACTGCTCTTATATACAAGAATATAACTACTATAATACTGCTCCTATATACAAGAATATAACTACTATAATACTGCTCCTACATACAAGAATATAACTACTATAATACTGCCTCCTACATACAAGAATATAACTACTATAATACTGCCCCTTATATACAAGAATATAACTACTATAATACTGCCACTATATACAAGAATATAACTACTATAATACTGCCCCTATATACAAGAATATAACTACTATAATACTGCCCCCTATATACAAGAATATAAGTACTATAATACTGCCCCCTATATACAAGAATAGAACTACTATAATACTGACCCTATATACAAGAATATAACTACTATAATACTGCCCCCTATATACAAGAATAGAACTACTATAATACGGACCCCTATATACAAGAATATAACCACTATAATACTGCTCCTATATACAAGAATATAACTACTATAATACTGCCCCCTATATACAAGAATATAACTACTATATTACTGCTCCTATATACAAGAATATAACTACTATATTACTGCTCCTATATACAAGAATATAACTACTATAATACTGCCCCCTACATACAAGAATATAACTACTATAATACTGCCCCCTATATACAGGAATATAACTACTATAATACTGCCCCTATATACAAGAATATAACTACTATAATACTGCCCCCTATGTACAAGAATATAACTACTATAATACTACCCCTATATACAAGAATATAACTACTATAATACTGCCACTATATACAAGAATATAACTACTATAATACTGCCCCTATATACAAGAATATAACTACTATAATATACAATATAACTACTATAATACTGCCCCTATATACAAGAATATAACTACTATAATACTGCCCCCTATATACAAGAATATAACTATTATTATACTGCACCCCATATACAAGAATATAACTGCTATAATACTGCCTCCTATATACAAGAAAATAACTACTATAATACTGCCCCTATATACAAGAATATAACTACTATAATACTGCCTCCTATATACAAGAATATAACTACTATAATACTGCCCCCTATATACAAGAATATAACTACTATAATACTGCTCCAATATACAAGAATATTACTACTATAATACTGCCCCTATATACAAGAATAGAACTACTATAATACTGCCCCTATATACAAGAATAGAACTACTATAATACTGCCCCCTATATACAAGAATATAACTACTATAATACTGCTCCTATATACAAGAATATAACTACTATAATACTGCCCCTATATACAAGAATATAACTACTATAATACTGCTCCAATATACAAGAATATAACTACTATAATACTGCCCCTATATACAAGAATATAACTACCGTATTTTCCGGACTATAAGGCGCACCGGATTATAAGGCGCACTTTCTATGAGCGCCTTATAAGCAATCATGTTTCATATATAAGGCGCACTGGATTATAAGGCGCAGCACATTACCGTTGTTAAACCATTGCTCAGACTGCAAGTCAAAATTTATTACACTTTTTAACAATAACTTGCAACTGGTTCAGCTGTAATTGCAAATCAAAACGTTTAGGGTATGTGCACACACACTAATTACGTCCGTAATTGACGGACGTATTTCGGCCGCAAGTCCCGGACCGAACACAGTGCAAGGAGCCGGGCTCCTAGCATCATACTTATGTACGACGCTAGGAGTCCCTGCCTTGCTGCAGGACAACTGTCCCGTAGTATAATCATGTTTACAGTACGGGACAGTTGTCCTGCAGCGAGGCAGGGACTTCTAGCATCGTACATAAGTATGATGCTAGGAGCCCGGCTCCTTGCACTGTTCGGTCCGGGACTTGCGGCCGAAATACGTCCGTCAATTACGGACGTAATTAGTGTGTGTGCACATACCCTTACCGTACTTTTTCAGTTCATTCCTCCACCAGAAATCCATCAAATCCGTCATCTTCAGTGTCGGAGTTGAACAGTTGGGCGATTTCGGCATCAAGCATGGGGTCCTCCTCTTCATTATCCGAGTCGGTCTCGTTGCTGCTGCTAGGCTCTTCAGTGGTGATTCCAGCCTTCCTGAAAGCTCGGATGACACTGGAGACTGATACATTCTTCCAGGCATCCACGATCCACTGGCACATAGTGGCATAACTCGCACGGCGTTGCCTCCCTGTTTTGGTGAATGTGTGGTCACCTTCTGTCATCCAATGCTCCCATGCAGCTCGCAATTTAACTTTAAATGACCTGTTGATGCTGATATCTAGCGGCTGGAGCTCTTTGGTTAATCCACCAGGGATGACAGCAAGCTCCGAATTAGTTTTCTTCACTTGGGCTTTGACAGTATCGGTCACGTGGGCGCGCATCGAGTCACAGACCAATAGGGATGGGGATTTGTGAAAAAAGCCACCCGGTCTCTTGACGTAGACCTCCCTCAGCCACTCACTCATCTTCTCCTCATCCATCCAGCCCTTTGGGTTAGCCTTAATGATGACACCAGCAGGAAAATTTTCTTTAGGCAAAGTCTTCCTCTTGAAAATTACCATGGGTGGTAGTTTCTGGCCATTAGCCTGACAAGCGAGAACTACAGTGAAAGATGACTTCTCATTTCCTGTGGTACGTATAGATATCGTACTGGTCCCTGTTTTCTCAACAGTACGGTTTACGGGGATATCGAAAGTGAGGGGAACCTCATCCATGTTAATAATGTGTTCTGGCTGGATATTCTTTTCATTTATCTTGGTTATGCAGTAGGTGCGGAAAATGGCCAGCTTCTCTTCATAATCCTTTGGTAATTGCTGGCACACAGTAGTTCTGGTGCGAATGGAGAGATGACGCCTGTTCATGAAACGAAAGCACCATGAAGGACCTCCTCGAAAGTCCTTGATCTCCATGTCACGTGCTAAAGCAGTGGCTTTGAGTCGAATAGAGACAGTGGAGACGCTTCTACCTGCGTTTCTCTGTTCCATAACCCACTGTTCTATTTTGTCCTCCAACTGTGGCCACCTTGCTTTGTTTCCTCGGAAACTCAGTTTGGTCTTCTTTACTTGGCGGAGGGCATCTTCTTGTTTTCTCCACTTACGCACCATGGATTCATTAATGTTGAATTCTCTTGCAGCTGCCCTATTTCCATGCTCTACTGCATAACTTATAGCTTTAAGCTTGAAACCTGCATCATAAGCATGTCTCTTAACAGGAGGCATTTTTTGGGGTAGTGGGTATAGTTAACGCTAAAGCAAAGATATATTGCAAGGATCCTACAGAGCTGTAAGTATCACTCAGTGTGGCTCCTGACTACGGTGGCCGTAATGCTCAATCCATTTATGGATACTGTAAAAACCCAAGTGAAGAATAAATTCATAGGCGCACGGGGGGGAGGAGCATGGTGTGTGCTGTGGTATGCCGCCGCCTACCCCTGCCGCCCACGATAGAGGTAAAGGATCCTGTATGAACCCCTCTCTTTACTGTCGGGTTCATATATAAGGCGCACCGGATTATAAGGCGCACTTTCTATTTCTGAGAAATTCTCAGCATTTTATGTGCGCCTTATAGTCCGGAAAATACGGTACTATAATACTGCTCCTATATACAAGAATATAACTACTATAATACTGCCCCCTATATACAAGAATAGAACTACTATAATACTGCTCCTATATACAAGAATATAACTACTATAATACTGCCCCCTATATACAAGAATAGAACTACTATAATACTGCTCCTATATACAAGAATATAACTACTATAATACTGCCCCCTATGTACAAGAATATAACTACTATAATACTGCTCCTACATACAAGAATATAACTACTATAATACTGCTCCTATATACAAGAATATAACTACTATAATACTGCTCCTACATACAAGAATATAACTACTATAATACTGCTCCTATATACAAGAATATAACTACTATATTACTGCTCCTATATACAAGAATATAACTACTATAATACTGCCCCCTATATGGAGAACAATCTTCCTCTGTAACATGTAGAGGTCCTTTTTATTCTATATATGAGTGTCTGTTGCTGCTTCTCTTTTGCCTCTTTTTGTTTTTTATTGTATTTGAATATAATTTATTGTCTTTATTCTGATACAAAATCTTAAATTGCACAGCACTCGTTTAGATGAAGTTGCAGTGGCCACAATAGTAAGTTCTAGCAAATAGCCGGCTATATTTATGTGAACAGTAGAGATGAGCTAATTTTTTGGGTCCAGGTCCAATTTTATGGAATTGCCATCCAACTCCATTCCGTCTGAATAAATGTGGCTCAAATTGTAAGTGCCCCGATTGCTCTGAAAACTTGTCTGACTCCTGGATGTCATCTTGGACTGTAGCATGTCCTGGTTGAGCTTTTGATGGTGAATGAGTCCTCCACCTATACCCCTTGTGATTGGCTGTGATAGAGGGAGGGATAACTGCGGGGCTTTTTGGGAAAGCTGCCTGAAAGGCATTATGAGGAAGGTCTCCTTAGGTCGTGCGATCCTTTTTCTAATCGTGTGCTGCGAACCCCAAAAATTTGGGATTTTGCATAATTTTTTTATTTTGATCTAAATTGTGTTCAGTTTATAATACATCATAGCGGTCAAAGCTCCGTTTTTTCTGATAAGAGTTCCAGATCTCCCGCCTAGCCATAGACTCCATAATAAATCTGACTTCAGTGAGCTCCCTCTAGTGGTGGCTGCAGGAAGAAAAACTTGTATCATGTAACTCAATGTCTAAGCAGGGGATTTGGAGCTCTGTATCTGAAAAATGAAGCTCGGACTCCTAAAAAGACGTAATCTTCAATGAATCTGCAAAAAATTTTAGAACTTTTGCTGGAACTTCTGCTTTGATTTTTTTGTATTCTAGTAAATGGCCCATTTTCATCTCTCAAAATGTAGGGACTGCGTTGTTCCTTTCATTCTAAATATTGTTGGGGAGTCACAGCATATGGATCCCCAATACCAACTCTGCTGAGATTTGTCATAACAAGCAATATAAAACGCTGGAAGGGTTCACTCCAGCCAATGGGAAGGAGCAATTTGCCACAAATCAGCCCACGTCTGACAACCAAGTGCAACTAAATCCTAGTTCTGTTTCCAATAAGAGCCACTTGAATTTTAAATGCAGCTCTGGTTGTGACTGGAGTAGAAAACGTCTCAAAATCCGAATCCTAGAAGAAAAGCAAATCATTACTTAACCAATTCATCAATAAATAAAGAAAAAAATGCATCTTTTCGGTTGACTAGATCCTTACCGTTCACATCCCTGAGACCTAATATTTTTTTAATGAAGTGCTGGTCCTTGAGGAGTTTACAGAATAAATGGTATAGGAATTGGAATTCTTAAATAAAATAAAATCCGTACATTATACAATAGTGTCCTCTCTCTTTCCCATGAGTCTGTGCTGTATTTTTTTTAGGATGGCCGCTAAGTAGAAGGTCATATTTTCAGGATAAGTTGCGATCGTGCCGCCGCGCTGCTCGCCGTGATTAATGGTAAACAAACTCTGACAAAAACGAAGGTAAAATGCTGAAGGCGACTGGAAAGAAATCACTAGTGAGGGCCCTCAGGAAGGTGTCAGTCATAATGAATGTGCTGTAATTGGTAATAATTTCACAGGCATTACATTAATCACCCGTCTTCATGGCACTTTAAGATGTGCCAGTGCCGAGGAACCGCTATCAATTATTTCTAGCACACGGTATCCGTATCGCCAAGTCTGGTGCGTGACATATTGACTGTGCAGCTATTATTTTTATATATAATCCATCACAAACTTCTCATACGTCACAGCACCGTTTATAAAGCTTAGAACACTAGGAAAAAGTTGAGTATAATCCAAAGTTTAGCTAAGCGTGGGCGGGGTTCTGTAACTCGTGGGTGGACACAGATAAATAGGATTGAAACCAGTTAAAGGGACACCGTACCTAAAACTGAATGATAAAAGTAAACTGAAGAAAATCTAGTCGGCAGAGACTGAAATAGTTTTGTGAAAACCTCTTGGAAAGGTGTTGGGGCTTGTCCACACACACCGGAATTGTCGTAGAAAATTTCTGCAGCAATTACTTTGAAAGTCGGAGACTTTCCGCTGCGGTAAAAACGCACCATTTACTGCAGTTTTTATGGCAGAAAATGGTGCATAAATTGATGTGTTCTTAACATTGTTAGGAGACGAGGACATCTCCTAAAAAAAACGCAGCAATTCAGTCCACTTTCCGCAGCAGGAATTGACATTGCCAACACCTGGTGTAATAACCACAGTATCTCTGCGCTTGACTGGCCATGAAACTCGCCTGACCTAAACCCCATAGAGAATCTACAGGGTATTGTCAAGAGGAAGATGAGACACCAGACCCAACAATACAGACGAGCTGAAGGCCGATATCCGCAACCTGGGCTTCCATAACACCTCAGCAGTGCCACAGGCTGATCGCCTCCATGCCACGCCACATTGATCACACCTCAGCAGTGCCACAGGCTGATCGCCTCCATGCCACGCCACATTGATCACACCTCAGCCGTGCCACAGGCTGATCGCCCCCATGCCACGCCGCACTGATGCAGTAATTCATGCAGAGTTGTAGCCCTGACCAAGTATTGGGGCAGATACTGGACAGACTTTTCAGTAGGACGACACTTCAGTATTAAAAAATAATTTTTGATATTGGGCTTATATAATATTCTCATTTTCGGAGACACTAAATTTTGGGTTTTCATTAACTGTTCCCATAATCATCAACATTAACAGAAAAATCTGCTGGAAATAGATCCCTCCGTGTGTAATGAATCTATAGAATATATGACAGACACTTTTTGAATTGAATTACTGAAATAAATGAACTTTTTGATGATATTCTAATTCATTGAGAAGGACGAGTGTGTATTATTTATTTAATTTTACCTACTATAATTAGTGATCATTTATTAAGAGCGTCTCTGTGTGGATTGAGACTGGTGCACGGACATAATATTTTAATTTGTGATTTGCGCAAAGCAAATAGGCTTTTCACAGGGACGTGATCCTCCTCCTCTACCAGACCCCTGTCACTCTTTGTAATGCCATCATTTAAAAAAATAATAACGTACCGACCTTGCAATCCAGGTGGAAGCATTGATGACATTGGCCATGTTCTCATGAGTGCAGGCTGTAATCCCGGATCCGTACAGGATAAGTAATGTAATGTATGTACACAGTGACCCCACCATCAGAATAGTGAGTGCAGCTCTGGGGTATAATACAGGATGTAACTCCGGATCAGTACAGGATAAGTGTGTACATACATTACATTAGTGAGTGCAGCTCTGGAGTATAATACATGATGTCACTCAGGATCAGTACAGTATAAGTAATGTAATGTATGTACACAGTGACTCCACCAGCAGAATAGTGAGTGCAGCTCTGGAGTATAATACAGGATGTAACTCAGGATCAGTACAGGATAAGTAATGTAATGTATGTACACAGTGACTCCACCAGCAGAATAGTGAGTGCAGCTCTGGGGTATAATACAGGATGTAACTCAGGATCAGTACAAGATAAGTGTGTACATACATTACATTAGTGAGTGCAGCTCTGGAGTATAATACAGGATGTAACTCAGGATCAGTACAGAATAGGTCATGTAGTGACAATTTTTTTTTAAAATGTAGATTCATTCTGTTCTGTAGACTGTAAGGGTAGGACTAGGCTTGGCAGATATTTTCCGCCGTAAATTTCACTGCAGGATGAATTCCCCATAAAGTGTTGCTCAAAGGAAAAAATATGCTGCGAGTTTTCCTCCCCTAGGGAATCCTTCACTTATGAACGTAATTTGAAAGTTTAAATCTTTGTATAATGTTGAGTTAATTTACTTGCATCTTTCCTTATTCTCTACTCTCATCCCGAGCTGCTTTCAGACGTTTGCTGCCTGCCGCAGATTCTTAGTTGGGCTTTTCCTCTCCTGGTGCAAGAATTCAGTTCGCTGCCCTAGCCAAGGCAGAGTGGTTAATCTGCCCACCTTCTGGCACCGAATATCTGGGGTACGTGACTCAGACACTGAACGAGTGGGAATGAAGAAGTGAGCCCTTATAGCCTCGGATTGAACAGTGAAGCAGCAGATGCCTTAATGCAGCTCTGGATGTGACTGGAGTAGAAACTATGTTGCCATTGCAGATCAGTAAAGCAAAGTTTGTGTTTATTTATTTTTAGATATTTTTTATCCTCCAAGCTTTTATATGCGGCTCCTGCTTGCTGCACCACCTCTCCTAGCCCAGGTGGTAATTGTCGTCTTGCAGGGCTGACTCTGTACTTTTCTGTCCCTCTTTCTTTTTCTGCACCACATGGAAGTCGACGAGAGGTTTTGGCGCCGGCTGAAAAGTTCTCGCTGAGTTTTGCAGTTATAAAATCCCAGATGCTATTCTTTAACTTCAGGACTATAGAGGAGGTGACCTGCAGTGCTACAATCTTCATTTCTTTACTTCCCTTCTGTTGTGTTGACGGGAAAAACAGGCAAATAAGTCTAAGATCCGTGCAAGTGCGAGACGCCGCTGTGCCGCCAAACGTACAGGAGACGGTTTAGGACAAATTTTGACTGCTCCAGCTGAGCCGCTCGGTGAATTGTCATTAACTGCTTCTATCTGTATAAATGTTGGTGCATAAATCAAGGAAATGCTACACGGGGATCTGAAGCTTCATGCAGGAAAAAAATAATAATACGTTGGTTCGGAAAGTGGAAAATTACTTTGTAAAAAAAAAATGCCGATACCATGATAGGGGTTGTATAACGTTACAAAAAGGGTCACATATGATATATAATTTTTTATTTTGAAACAGCGCCCCTCTTGACCTCAGGCACTGTGTAGTATTGCAGTTCAGCTTCATTGAAGTGAATAGGACTGCTGCATTACTAGATATGGCCCATGGACAAAACTTAAAGTTCTACCCTTAACTCCCGGTTAATTGAGGTGAAGACGTGAATTATCTGAGACGTGATGTCAGTGAGAACAAGGGCTGTGTCGAGACGTGGGGAGAGGAATGGAGACCAGTGGAGGGTTACATAGAGGCGTGGTTACCACAGCAGTACAGAGTATTTCAGTAAATGAGTGTACTGATCTTGTGGGAAGCCACAACTGAAAGTCACATAGAAGAGGAAGTGTCCCCACAGCAGCACAGTGTATTTTAGGGGAGACTGTGCTGATATGGTGGGAGCAGTGTCATGATGTGAGGTATGAAGGCAAGTGGGAGGTCACAACTGAGAGTTGCATAGTGGAAGGAGCAGGGTCCCCCCAGCAGCACAGAGTATTTCTGCAGAGGAGTCTTCTGATCTAGTGGGTGCCAGTAACCTGTTCACACATATGATGGTATGGAGGATAGAGCTGCATATGACATATTAGTCTGTCATCTTCCGTTTCCCTCCTTACATTGAGGATTACAGTGTCCCCAGCAGCACAGAGTATTTGAGGAGGAGTCTGCTGACAATGTTTGGGAGTACAGAGCTGCATTTGGCAGGAGCTGTGATATGGAGAATCGAGACAAGTGATGGTCACTGAAGTCATGCAATTATTGTCTGTTATCTGTGGCTAGACACTAGTACTGTGACTGACTGTAGTGTTCTTTCACGGAAGTCGCACTCTGAGTTAAATACCAGAAGTAAAGGTCTCCAGCAGCACAGAGTATTTAAGGAATGTGGTTTGAATGCTGGAGAACACGCTTCTAGTGGACACCCAGGCCCGTTGTGTTGTGGGCACTTTCATGTTTGGCCGTGCTGCAGCACATCGCTTCTTATTAACGAAATTTTCACTGAAGTGTAAAAATTAAAAAAAATAGTCACGGCTGCTAATTAGCGGAGGGATGGCGACGCTGCGTTCCTGACAGGTGTCTACTGTGCGCACTTTAAAGCTCATTAAAGGGTAATTATCAATTATATCAGGAGTATTTGTTGAATATTTGCGGCTGAAATGGAGGAGTTCAGATCTAGCGCTTCCTAAAGGTAAAAATGGAACGTATTCCGTAAGTGCGAGATTTTATTGTTCTAGAATTGCCCGAAATAATGACTTGGTGAAGCCGGTGCCACCATTATGAATTAAGTGTGAAATCCACTGAATATCTGGTAATTTGGGCCTCCGGTGCCCCATTCAACTCTGCCGCGGTTATCATGTCTTCTGACGGCTCCTTCTATTAAAAGGAATGAAAAACCTGGAAGGGCAGAGTTTGCATTGCCAGCTGCCATGTTGTATGTGGGCTGTCATGTGGGTGTTAATTCAAGTGGGCTGGGGGAGAAAGGGGACGAGGGAAGGGATAAGTCTCTGTAGGAATTCTGTCCCATCGGGGGTGGTCCTGATGGAGGGTGGTCATGATGGGTGGTGGTCCCGATGGGGGTGGTCCCGATGGGACAACCTTTTACCCATCACATCTGCATATCTTTGCTTCGGTTTATAACCACCAGTGCCCGACGGACCCCTGCGGAGCTATTCTTCCCGTCCAAATTGGATGGGACCTGCGATGGAGCCTCCAATGTGAACAGAGCCCTACAGGGGCACCACATGGCACTGCGCTAAGTGTCTACTGCTCTGTGATCCCTCCGGTAAGGACTTGGATCCTATACCTGCCATATCATGTATGTGGCTTTGCTTTGTGCACGGATCTATAGTCTATGGGGATTCTCAGATTTGCCTCCAAAAGTATTTACAGAAATAATTATCACCTCCGCAAATTGTTTTCCAGAGTTAAATGTTGGTGCTGGTCACTGCGGTGACCCTTGGGATGCGTCGTCTTCATTACCCGCTTGTTTGCATAGTCTCTTCTATCACCTCAAAAATCACAGGGTCATGAGATTAATTTTCAGTCCGTTCCCTCGGGTTCTTCCACATAAGACGTCCCGGCCGGCGGCTGAAATTCACTCCTTTGAACCTCGTGCAAGTTCCAGGCTGTCAACACCTATTGGTCCTGCAATTCGCATGTCGATAGCTGGCGCTCGGTGGATGCGGTAATTGTTTGCGGAGCCCCTTGCAGCCACGATTAATAAACACGCTGCGACTGTGAATGCTATAAATGTACGAGTTCTCCTGTCCTGGGGGCGAGACTGACTTCAGTTTAATTTGTGTTTATCGAGGTCTATTAAGTCTTTACAGGGAGATTCTTATTTCACCGAAGGGAAGGAAAAGCATTAATAGAAGAGACGACTCCTTATTAAGGAGCATTTACCCCGGAAATCAATAAATCCCCTATAAATATAAGTCCTTGAGTCGTCCTCTCCTGTACGATTGTGAAAAATTCTATTCACATGTCATTTAGCCAGAGCGGTTTCTGGGTCCATTCATGAGACTCCCATAATGCCTCAGGAGGGGGATAAGATTCACATTCTCTTTACCATAAGAGGATCATTCTCCTGTACACATTGTCGCCCCATGTGAGAAGAGGGGGACGGAAGTGACAACTGCTCTGATCCCATTTACCAGTTAATCTAGTAAACTAATATCTTTAATTTAACACCACTAATTAATACTGCCCCTATATACAAGAATATAACTACTATAATACTGCCCCTATATACAAGAATATAACTACTATAATACTGTCCCCTATATACAAGAATATATCTACTATAATACTGCTCCCTATATACAAGAATATAACTACTATAATACTGCCCCTATATACAGTAATATAACTACTATAATACTGCCCCCTATATACAAGAATATAACTACTATAATACTGCCTCCTATATACAAGAATATAACTACTATAATACTGCCTCTATATACAAGAATATAACTACTATAATACTGCCTCTATATACAAGAATATAACTACTATAATACTGCTCCTATATACAAGGATATAACTACTATAATACTGCTCCCTATATACAAGAATATAACTACTATAATACTGCTCCCTATATACAAGAATATAACTACTATAATACTGCCCCTATATACAAGAATATAACTACTATAATACTGCCTCCTATATACAAGAATATAACTACTATAATACTGCTCCTATATACTGGAATATAACTACTATAATACTGCTCCCTATATACAAGAATATAACTACTATAATACTGCCCCTATATACAGGAATATAACTACTATAATACTGCCTCCTATGTACAAGAATATAACTACTATAATACTGCCTCCTATATACAAGAATATAACTACTATAATACTGCTCCTATATACAAGAATATAACTACTATAATACTGCCCCTATATACAAGAATATAACTACTATAGTACTGCCCCTATATACAAGAATATAACTACTATAATACTGCCCCTATATACAAGAATATAACTACTATAATACTGCCTCCTATGTACAAGAATATAACTACTATAATACTGCCTCCTATGTACAAGAATATAACTACTATAATACTGCCCCTATATACAAGAATATAACTACTATAATACTGCCCCTATATACAAGAATATAACTACTATAATACTGCCCCCTATATACAAGAATATAACTACTATAATACTGCTCCCTATATACAAGAATATAACTACTATAATACGGCCCCCTATATACAAGAATATAACTACTATAATACTGCCCCCCTATATACAAGAATATAACTACTATAATACTGCCCCTATATACAAGAATATAACTACTATAACACTGCCCCTATATACAAGAATATAACTACTATAACACGGCTCCCTATATACAAGAATATAACTACTATAACACTGCCCCCTATATACAAGAATATAACTACTATAATACTGCCCCCTATACACAGGAATATACCTACTATAATACTGCTCCTATATATAGGAATATAACTACTATAATACTACCCCTATATACAAGAATATACCTGCTATAATACTGCCCCTATATACAAGAATATAACTACTATAATACTGCTCCTATATACAAGAATATAACTACCATAATACTGCTCCCTATATACAAGAATATAACTACTATAATACTGCTCCTATATACAAGAATATAACTACTATAATACTGCCCCTATATAAAAGAATATAACGACTATAATACTGCCCCTATATACAAGAATATAACTACTATAATACTGCCCCCTATATACAAGAATATAACTACTATAATACTGCCCCTATATACAAGAATATAACTACTATAATACTGCCCCTATATACAAGAATATAACTACTATAATACTGCTCCTATATACAAGAATATAACTGCTATAATACTGCCCCCTATATACAAGAATATAACTACTATAATACTGCTCCTATATACAAGAATATAACTACTATAATACTGCTCCCTATATACAAGAATATAACTACTATAATACTGCTCCTATATACAAGAATATAACTACTATAATACTGCCCCTATATACAAGGATATAACTACTATAATACTGCCCCCTATATACAAGAATATAACTACTATAATACTGTGGTGAATGGGAATATGTTGGTTGATTTCCTCGCATTCACATTGTTTCTTTTGAGATTATTATATTCTAAATATATAATGGGAGAACCGTTAATAATTTTCGGTCCCCACATAATCCCTTCGATCACAAGACAAGATTGTACTTTTCAGGGATTTTAGGGGTGGAGCAGTGACAACCTCCTACTTAGTTTCATGATAGAGATTAGATGCTGTTACTGACTTTGTCTCCATGCAGAATGGCTCTGCCACTCGCGACTCCCGGCTCACATACGCCAGGCCTATCTGGGCTTAATGACCTCTGGCCCTCTGATCACATCACTCCCGGTGAGAGATTTTACGTGGAACCACTGCCTCTGTATTTTTCTTATGACAAGCTTGTTCGTCCGAAGTCTTGACCCTGTTCCTGATTTTCACCATCCTCTCGCCACCTCTGGTATTTGACATTCTGCTTCCTTATTGACTGGTTAGGTCACTATCTTCTCCTCTGGTTGGTCACCTCGTTGTTTTCTCTCCCGGTATCGACCCCCTGGCTTCATTCGGACTCCGCTCCTGCACCTGGTCCAGGTGTTCCTGCAGTACAAATAAAGGGAAATGCAGCAATAAAGCCCAAGTATGCTCGCCAGATGTGTCTTATGGTATCTGTAGTTCCTCACTGGAGTGAAACGGAGGGGAGCTTGCTGGCTAGCGAGGAAAGTCCAAACAAACTATTTTCTCCAGCACGTCCATAAAAAAGTATGTTTTATTCGTACGTCAAGTTAAAATCCAGAGAGAGCACAGGTTAGGCGTGTACATGCTCACGCGTTTCGAACAAGTGTTCTTACTTCTAACCTTCGTCACTAAACAAATATGCATGTGTTTTAAAACCACAATTCGTCAATCCGAACTACTCCCAGTGCTAAACTCCACGCAGGTTTGAAAAACGTACAAGTGTTCTCATTGTTTGAGATTCATTCACATTAATACTATACACGCGTTAACGTAGATACAATATTTTTTTATTTTAAAAAAAATCCTATTTAACCCAATATGTTGGATAGACATTGTTTATATGACCAAAGAAAAGCGCAGCAAAAAAAAGAAAAAGCTAATTTTGTGTATGTACAGTATACTGTATATGTTCCGGCATGTGTGTGTCTATATATGTGATTTATTTTTGGTTTCAGGAGGGCAGCAATGGAGAGTCCCGCACAGGGCACCATCCAACCGAAGGCCGGCCATGCCTCCATTCTCCTCCCCTCATTGGTCTGTTCACCAGCTCCTGTCCATTGAATCTAAAAGATTCCAAAGATCTACCATGTTTCTAAATGAAGTGTTTCGCGGCACCTGTGGTATTAAAAGAATTTTTGTTGCTTTCTGGCATTTGTTCCACTTAGCAGCCAATCACAAGCTGCAGCGGTCACATGACCTGCAACGTCATCTCTGGGGGCCGGACTTCGCGCAGAGAAGTGGGAGGCGGTAAGTATGAACTTTTTTTTATTTTTAATTCCAGTGCTGCTTTACGCTAAAATTCTGCCGGAAAAACGTACCACAATGTGGTGCGATTTTTTCAGACGTCATTCGCTGCGGTGTTCAGGGCGTCTATGCTGCGCAGCTTGACGCAGTATCCGCCCTGAATATTCTGTGTATGTTCCTACCCTAAAGGTTGTAGAAAACTATCAACCCAGGCGCTGTCTCTCATTGAGAGACCCAATACTTGATCTAATGGGACGTAGTGGGCATGGAAACATTTCCTTGTGGACTTTTGGTAACCTGTGAAAAATAGGCATTATAGGGAAATCTGGCATAAGATATACCCCTAATCCTGCAGCCTCCTCCAGTAGTTGTTTAAGAGACCAAATCCATGCGGTGCAAAATCCATATGGAGACGACTCTGGGGATCACTATCAAGGAATCCAACTTGGCTAGACGATACACCTTGCATGGATTCTAGGGGGAAGAGTGGAGTCATTCTATAAACTGTACACCTCAGTTTAGCCAGCGAGCCATAACGGATACCCACAAATCGGATGGGTTCATTGGCTGAGAGCATGGGGGATCTCTTATCAGAACTTTCCATGATTGCATAGGGAAACCAAGGATGAGATCAAAGGTATCTGGAGATTCTATATCCTGGGTGGAGTTGCCCTTGAAATATCACTGGTATTCCCGGAGGCCAGGATATAGCCTGTTGTGCATTGAGATTATGGCGTGCCGTATACTATGTGTGTATACATTTTTTTGTGATGATCGATACGCAGTGACAAACGGTAATTACTCTGGTTACTCATTCTGGATGTGAGAATTCGCCCCAAAGCTTTCACTAACGCAACGTTTCTTCTTGAGCAAAGCAGCGAGTTTTCTTCCTTTTTGTTATTTTTTAAATATATACACACCTGACTGGAACATAGAGCCGCGTAAATGAAAAGCCTGTAGCCGGGGGTGTAAGTTTCCTTGACCTTCTGCTACTTAGAACTGTTTCTTCTCCGTGACTTTGCCCCTTTTTCTAAATCCTTTTTAAAGCTGGAGGGAACAGATGGAGCACGGTGGGGTGGAGGGTATTAATCTGATTAGTAAAGAGTTAAAAGGATTTGCATTTTATCCTCGGAATCAGATGCCTCCTAATTGCCGCACTTACAGTAGCAGAGGGGGAGGGGAGCAGCAGGGAATGCTGGGATATTCTAGTTTTACATTCGGTTATAGGATAATTGTTGGAGGTTTATAGAATGGTGTAATTACAATTGCTTTGCTTAATTAAATGGACTTTAACTTCAAGACCCAACTCCACTAACGACCTGTAAATTAAGACTTGCAGTTAACCCTAGTATCACAATCTTGGGGTTGCAGGAAGCTGAGATGTAGGATGCTGTTTTGCAGGGTGTTCACCCTGTTGAGCCGGCCATCGCTGGTAAAATCTGGGTACCCTATAGACAATGGGCTTCGGTCTATCTTTACTGGATGCTATTTGAAATAGCCACACCATAAAATGACTGGACCCAGTGATGTAATACCCTACATCCAATGACATCACTTTAAAGAGGCCACTCCCCCCATCTATTGGAATTTCAAAGGGTTAAAACATCCCAGCATGGCTGACCGCTCCGGCTAGGAGCTCCATTGATTTGTGCAGACATAATGGGAAATATCTAGGTATTACCCTGCTAGGACCTTTCTCCTTGATGACATCATCACAAAACTACATTTCCCTGTACTCCTTGCTGTAGAGGGGCAGAGACCATAGGGGGTTCACTCACACTGATGGACGTGAGTGGAGGAGACATGCCGACCGAATCACACCGGCTTGTAGGCGAAGATGGAGACCAAGGCTGAAGACCATTTTTTTTTGTTTTATATATAGTAGTCTGATGAGTTATTCCAAGGGCGACTAGTCTGTATTCCCTCCTGTCCGCCCTGCATGTTCATTTTGTATTAATCCCACATCTAAACAGAGAAATAAAAGTAATAATAGAACATTAGGCGATTGCTATTTATGCATTTCTCTAATCTGTTCTCCAGGATGGAGCCTCCTCTTCCTGACATCACTTCTTTAACAATCATTATACTGTAGTTACCACAGAGCGGGGGTTTGCTTTATGGTAATACCGATGCCGTTCTGGCCCGTTTCCCTGTTTTGTATCCTTTTTGTGTTATTTTAGTGTTGGGGTCCCTGGCATGAAAGGTCTGATCTGCTTACACAGGAGGGGGATTTGGCGGCTTTCTCTTGATTGTTTTTGCACATGAACAGATGACTGCGGCCTGTGTTTAATCTGACCGGCTGTTTCCGCGACCACATCCATATTCGTTGGCACAATTCTAACATCCCCCTTAAATCCCATTAAGCTTTTGTGCCCACCGCAGGCAGAGATTTTCCACAATAGAGTCCAGTTCTAGCCTTGAAATCCTCAGCACAGAAAACCTGTAAATACAATGTTGTTCCATTTTATAACCAACTACATTGTATCTGTTTTGTTTTGCAACATTGTAGCAGTTGTTGTTGACAATGTGGCAAACGTTTGCAATGGTAAGACCCAAATAAAGAAATTTTCTGGGCAAATATCAAAAAGTTTATCCTGGGGTAGTGCTTCCCTCTCCTCCCCACCACTGTATTTAGTGGTCTGAGCGGCCCCACTTTTTCTTGACCTATCCTGGACCCTCTTCCCATGTTGGGACTTTATGAAAATAAAAGAATGGGCCACCATGCTAAGAATCTGATCTGTTCCAGTCAGGGGTAACTAATATAAACTGATATGATTCTGCCCCCATATGATCCTCTAGCCTGCCCCCTACATTCACCTTTAAGGGTATATATGCCTCTTCAACCATTTCTTTATTTTGCTCCTTTTTGTATTTAAAATAAAAATTAACTTAAAGGCTATATACACCTTTTTGAAATATATAATTTTTTATTAAACATGGTGTACATAGACTTTAATGCAAATGCTGTTAAATACAAATATTCAACCTTTTTTGCATCCACAGCTTCCGTACAGTGTTATATCTGTCTCCATGGTTACAGACTACAAACAAACCCTTTGTAGTCTGATCCTAGGAGGGAGTTCAGTGACACATGACTGTAGGATCAGACTGCACAGGTTGTGTTTGTACTGTAGTCTGACACATTGGTCTGCATAGGAGCTGTATGCACAAAACGGTGGGAGATTTTTAATCCAAACTATTTAATAAATGTGCTTAATTGTTAATTTAGATGCATTGGAGCAGTAAAAACTATCGAGGTTGCAGAAGTATACATACCCTTTAATACTTTTTTTTTTTTTCTTTCTTTAATACGAAGAAATATATTGTGATTTCAGGGCCCAAAGTTGCAGAGCAATTGTGGCTATACGGACTCTTGTAATCCTTACATTAGATATTCGCATATTCCCGTCCTCCTCCTGTTTCGGGATGGTCTGTATGGATCTCGGCAGCGGTGTACATGCAGCTCCGATGGAGAGAAACAAAAAATGTTTTTGAAATAATTTTTTCTTATTGCCCATAGGAAATCCAGTAAGTGTGACTTTGGGACCAATTTCATTACCCATTCCTGCTGTACGCCATAAATGCCATGCAGAAATCTCAATGTGGAAGCAAGATAATGAAATTAAATCTTTTTGGCCCATATGTTTGCTGTATAATTACACATAAGAAGAATGGAGCATTGAGGAGCCTCCGTCTCCCGCTAAATGAAGACATCCATTCCTGCTTGGGTTCATCTTGTGGTTTATTAGCATGAATGGCGCTTTTTTATTTTTCCCTCGGCTCTCAAGTGGTAACGGATTCTGTGCGCTGTGATAATACAGGAAAAAAGACCCGAGGAATACAGGCAGCGAGCTGCCTTTTGTGCTAAATCCTCGCAGCTCCTGAAATCCCTGCTGTCAGAAACCACCCACAGTGAATAAAAATTATCAGTTTCTCATGAGAACCCAACCTGCTAATTACATTTATCTGCCAAAATGTGAAATTAGCATTCTGATCTGAATAGACTGCGGGAAGACGGATCTGTGACATGCTATTTATTGCTTCAAGGGCCTCCTAGCCTGATGATCTTGCCGCCTAAAAGACAAAAACCTCCCACCTGTAGGCGTCGGACCTCGCAACGTCTTCAAATTTGCCAAATGTTTTTGTATTGTTGCCGTTTAGGAGTCCCGGAAAGCCGGGTGACCACCCCTGTTGGAACTGTAATAGTGGCAATGGGTGGAGTAGCTATAGGGGTGCCAGCGACCAGGGCCCCAAATTGTGCCACATCAAGCCCTTCAGCTCCTGACGCTGGCAAGTTTGCAACTGGGTCTAAATTGATTTTGCGGCCTGGTCTGGGGTATTAAGTGCCCATTCAAAAATTTCCTATGGGTGGTGATATTCATTGTTACTGATGTTCCCAGACTCCTAAATGGAAACTCTGTCTAGTTATGCGGTGACGTCTTCCCCACTCCCATGTTGTTGCACAACTAGGCATTGCTGCCATTTAAGAAGAAAGCTGGGTGATGCCCATTGTGGGTGGTGTAATGGTGGCCATATTGGTTGTCACCCAGCTTTTCAAGAAACCTATAACGAAGGGATCAAATGGGAATGGTATGTTTTTTCCCTTTTATCACCCCTTTTTCATGTCTTTTGGGCCAATCTAAGTTTTTGCTCACCACAGAAACTGCATTGTTTTCTACTGGGTGGCGATAACCTGTCGAGACTTTGCTAAGGGGATGAATCCAAACCAGGCTGAGACCCCTCTCTCCATGGGCCCTATTGCAGTCATATGGTCCACCTCTATGGTATATACGGTCCCTTCCTCCCAGCATTTGAACCTTAATAGTGTAACTTTTTTAAGCCTTCCCCTGCTCAGCCCATGATTAATTCCATACCGCCTTTTTATGCAAATGAGAACAAACTCCTCCATATTATGGTCCGGCTCATAGGATAGTCCTATAAACAAATGAGATTGTTGCCAGGTATACCTATAGAATTAAGCCATGTACAGTTACACAACTGTTCTCCAAGCTGTTAAAAACGACACCTCGTAGGAGGTCCTAACAGCCACCTCTGCCCTGCCCATGAAGAACTCCAAACCGCCTCTCATGGAAATGTTCAGAAACTCCACCCTTATGAGGTCCAGCTCGTTGGAAAGTCCTATAAACAAATGAGATTGAACCATGTACACTTACACAACTGTAATCCAACCTGTGCCAAACTACACCTCATAGGAGGTCCTAACAGCCACTTCTGCTCCGCCCATGAGCAACTTCAAACCGCGTCTTTTTGTGGAAACGTATGCAAACCCCACCTTGTCGAGGGCCGGTTCGTAGGACAGTCCTGTGAAAAATAGGATTAACAGGTATACCTATAGCATTCAGCAATGTACATTTGGTTCTTCAGCTGTTGCTGGGAGTTGTAGTTTAGCCACATCTGCAGAGTCCCAGGTACGAGACCACACAAGGAATGTAGGGTGTGAGGAAGGGAGGATTTAAACTGCAAATCGCCTTAATAATTTTGGATACTGCTTTTGTATTTTGCCATTGTCTGGTTAACTCTGTAAATTGTGAAAGCCCAAAGGTATTTGAGAAGAAAAAAAAAAGTCCAGAAAGTTTTTTTCATTACTGATTCATCCGCTCCGCAGTCACCGCTGAGATTTCCCTACGGGCGCTTTTTTGCTATTAAAAATAACGTATGACCTAGAAGCGGCACAAATATTTCAGTCTCTGCCTCTCGTCTTATGATACATTTTCAAAAAGTTCCTTGATAAATGGCTAGAGAACAAAAAGCCTCAGTTGGTCGAATGTGTTAGACGTGTTCTAAATGGCGATTGTTTCTTCCTCTGTCTTTTTTTTGAAGGTTTTTTTTAATTTATTTTTTAAGTTGGAGGATATCCTGAGATTTTACTGCGGAGTTTTCTTTTCACTATTTCAAGAAATGTTAGGGGGGGAGGGGGGAGTGCGTAATTTTTAATTTTGAGATGTTTTATGCAGTTACAGGATTTGTTCGCTTTCTAATTGCCTGTTTTTATCGGGGTTTGTCGTGAAGATGTGGCGTGTGAGCCTACAGCAGGTTGTGCAGGGAATTCTTACTAAATTTAGGGTAAGATCACACGTAGCGTAAATACTGCAGATTTTCCGCAACGGATTTCATTGCGGAAAATTGGCAGCATAATCCAGTAGCAGCAGAGCGCATGATATTTGAACAAATCTCCTCCACACGCGGCGTAAATAATAAACGGAAAAAACGCACGGATATTGACCTGCGGTGCAGTTTTTTAATCCGCAGCATGACAATTGTATTTGTGTAACTGCTGCTTATTTGTTGTGGGTTTTCCCCATTGAATTCAATAAGGCTATGTTCACACTGAGTTTTTTGCAGGCGGAAATTCTGCCACAAAATTCTGTTTTTTTCTGGAATTTTGAGGCAGATTTTCCTCTCCCTGCACAGCGATTTTTGGTGGCGTTTTTTGCCCGCGGCTATTGAGCGCGCGGGCATAAAACTCAGCGGAATACGCTTTCTCTGCCTCCCATTGATGTCAATGGGAGGTCAGAGGCGTAAACGCCCGAAGATAGGGCATGTCCCTTCTCTCTCCCGCGAGCCGGTTTTACCGCTCGCGGGAAAAAGACGCCTCCCATTAAAATCAATAGGAGCCATTTTCGGGCCGTTTTTGCCGAGTTTTTTTTGTGGCGCGGTTTCCGCGTCAAAAAAACTCATCAAAAAACTCTGTGTGAACCCGGCCTAAGGAGGTAAATCCCGCAACAAATAGAAAATGTTGAGGTTTTTTTTGATGCGGAAAAACAGCGATTTCACCATAAAAAAAAAAAGCAACTCCGAAAGAAGGAAAATCTTACCCAGAAATCTGTGTTTCTTCATCCAGGCCGGCCTCCTGGGATGACGTTTCATCCTCTGTGACCGCTGCAGCCAATCAGACTGCAGCAGTCAGATGGGATGAAAGGTCATCCCAGGGCTGCAGAACGTCAGGACGTCTGAGGGACGCGTTCGAGATAGCAAGTGTGTGTGTTTGTGTGGGGCCGAAAAAATGGCACCACAATTTGGTGCGGTTTGTCATACGGAATTGCCTGCGGCGCCCGGGCGGATAAGCTGTGTGCTTAGACACAGTGTGAACATACCCTTTTATATATTTTTAAAATTCTTTTTGCAATGGACCGAGGACTCTGTATTATCCTTTGTATATATATTCATATAAATTAGCAGGAGGAGGAAGAAACCCCATTCCCTCTACCTCTTGCTCGGAGCCATTATGTAGGTGTGATATATATATTAAGGCCGTATATGTGAAATGCTTTGAAAATGGAGGATTCTTGTAAAGAACTACTTAAGGCTACGTTCACACGAGCGTGACAGATTTACGCGCGTAATAAATGCGCATAGATTTGTCCGTGTGCGTCGCATTTTTGCAGCAGTCTGCTTTGTGTGTGCCGTGTTTTTTTTTTTTTTTTCACGCACTCGCAAGTACTTGTGCGAACGTGTGCTGTCCGTGGTATTCACGCACCCATAGACTTCAATGGGCGTCTAGGTGCGTGGAAACGCACCAATATAGGACATGCAGTGAGTTTCACTCAACGGACACTCTGAATCAATGGGTCCGTTGTTTCAACACACAGAACACGGACGACAATCCCGCTCAGGTGTATGAACCCTAGAGGGGTATTCCAATTTTTATTGGATTTATAAAACATGGAACTTCGCAAATTTTCTACCATATTGCTCAGATACTTTTTTCTTATACAGTCGCCGTACATCCTGACCCCCAATAGTGGACTTATCCTGTAGGAGAATATATTAGGACTAGAAATGTTGCTGGTCATGTGATGACTGGGAGCGTTATGACATAGGAGATGTCCGGTAAGATGTCACCTGTAAGTCACGTGATCAGCACCACGTTTAGTCCCATTCGGTTAGTGCACTTTGTGTATGGACGTGACGCTCATCATTTAACCCTTTTTGCTAACTGGGTCACATAATTCCCTGGGGGGAGCAGTCACTGATTTCATATTATTATATTATAATTCTGTCTGGTGAGCTCCAGCAAATAGAAGAAGTCAATGCCAACAATGCAGTTTTCCTACACTGGCAGAAAAATTAGGAACATGGATTAGGAGAATCCGTTGGGATTGAGTTTAGATTTAGAGGTTTGGGTAAGGTCATGGGGTGTGGGATAAAGTTAGGAGCTAATGCTAGGGTGGAAGGTTAGGGTAGTGCCGTAATATATATATATATATATATATATATATTAAGGGAACCGATCAGAAATACCCTAATGTTTATATTAAACACTTTTTTTTTTCCTAACATTTTTGGTGTATTTTTATATATATATTTTTTTAATAAAGTTTCCGTGTCATTTTAGATGTAAAAAAAAAACCCACAAACAAAGCGGACATTGTTGCAATTTTCGCACTGGTCACTGCTGCATTTTTCAGCTTGTGCTGTGTACACTGGGGGCAGGGTAGTCCTCCCATCATCTGAGGGCGGGATTACAATGACCAGGAACCTATCTATTCTACAGCTGGAAGAAGACCAACCAATAACATTAGGTGATAGAGACAGTTCAGCTCCTCCCTCCTCCCTCCCCCTGCAAAGGGACCTCTGCACTGGTTACAGAGCATGCTCACTACACTCTCCCATAAAACGCGTCAGTCTTTGTTTTAATTTTCTTATATTGCTGTAAAGCAAATCTCCAAAACTGCTGTTCACAATGCAGGCAAGATGGCCGCCCAGGTAGAGTAAATACTATACGTATAATCGGAACAATATAGAAACCGGTGTGTTTCAGAGTAGATTCATAATCCAGTATTGAGATGATGCTTTTCCCCTTTAGGGTAATTTTTTCATTTTTCGACTGACAGCCGTTCTGTAGGAGTGTAAGACGTCTGATTTTCGACTGTTTAATTGCGGCAGGAGTGGAGACCTCCAGACCCCCCCCACCTCTCACATCCCCTAATGACTGTTTTATGAGTCGTTTCTGAGATGATGATATATAAACCTTATTGACGTGTCACCGCTAAAGGCACAAACCAGGCAGGAAGATTTCTCCAGCGTGACATTGTCATCCTGCGCACGTTTTGTGTTACGGATCAACCTGCTGCAGAGGATCCCATCAGCCTTGTCATATTTTATTCATGAGGCGCGAGGTACAAGGATGAAATAGAAAAAAAGAAGAACGCTCAAATTCATAATTATGCCACAAAGAGCTAAACCACTTATCACCGTGACGTTTCCTGCGCAATTCCTCCTGCCACCGTCTCCTCTCGGGCTGTCGAGTAGTTAGAGCTGGTTTGATAACTTGTTTTGCAAAAAAATTGCTCTGAGGTTTTCTTCTATTTTTGGAGGTCTTTAAAGGGAAGGTAAAATGTTGTGATCATAAGAGAAATATTTTTTTTTTCCTGGTTGTGTAATCTTCCCACTTCAGCCGATACCGAGCCGCTGCGCCTCCTGCCTGGCTCGCCAACAGTCTGTTTTTAGTGATTTCACAGGCGGTTTTCCTTTTGATGTTTTTTAATAACATTTATTAGGGATATGGAAAGAAATAGCAGTGCAGCTCTCAGAAGTGTGGAGCCAAAAAAAGATATTCATTGTCCATGCCAGTGAGTTTATATCAAGGATTTTGGGATAATGATACAGATGAGGCAGAGCTGTGTGTGCGCGTTGGATGAGGCAGGGCTGTGCGTGCGCGCGCTTTGGGTCCGGCAGGGCTGTGCGTGCGCGCGCTTTGGGTGCGGCAGGGCTGTGCGTGCGTGCGTGCGTGCGGCAGGGCTGTGCGTGCGTGCTTTGGGTGCGGCAGGGCTGTGCGTGTGTGCTTTGGGTGCGGCAGGGCTGTGCGTGCGTGCTTTGGGTGCGGCAGGGCTGTGCGTGCGTGCTTTGGGTGCGGCAGGGCTGTGCGTGCGTGTGCGCGTTGGGTGCGGCAGGGCTGTACGTGTGTGCGATTTGGGTGCGGCAGGGCTGTACGTGTGTGCGATTTGGGTGCGGCAGGGCTGTGCGTGCGCGCTTTGGGTGCGGCAGGGCTGTGCGTGCGCGCTTTGGGTGCGGCAGGGCTGTGCGTGCGCGCTTTGGGTGCGGCAGGGCTGTGCGTGCGCGCTTTGGGTGCGGCAGGGCTGTGCATGTGCGCGTTGGGTGCGGCAGGGCTGTGCGTGTGCGCGTTGGGTGCGGCAGGGCTGTGCGTGTGCGCGTTGGGTGCGGCAGGGCTGTGCGCATGCGCGTTGGGACCGATCAGGGCTGCCTGCGTATAGAGCATGTGGATGTAGCAGGGCTGTGCGCGCGCATTTTTGGTGTGGCAGGGCTGTGCGAATGCGCGTTGGGACCGATCAGGGCTGCCTACGTGTAGGGCATGTGGCAGGGCTGTGCGCATGCGCGTTGGGACCGATCAGGGCTGCCTGCGTGTAGGGCATGTCGTTGTGGCAGGGCTGTGCGTGCGTGCGTACTTTGGGTGTGGCAGGGCTGTGCGCATGCGCGTTGGGACCGATCAGGGCTGCCTGCGTGTAGGGAATGGGCAGGGGTGTAGGCAACTTCACTGCTCTAGATCAATCAAAACTTTTACTATTAACCCCTTCACTATTTAGGAATTGTAAGGCAATATTAATTCCGGTCTCACCCATTCTAGTGTATGGGTTCTGCCGCAAAAGAAAAAACAGACTGCACGTGAAAGCCACTAGGATCCGTGTTTCGGGATCTGCAAAAGGGACACTAACGTTTGCATGATGCCTGAGTTATGATGCAAACCAAAAGAGTTAATAACAATTTCAGCTCTACTACATATGTAGCTACCCATTGTCTTCGGACTCTAAACATCCTTCTAAGGCCTGATTTACACGAGCGTGTGCGTTTTGCGCACGCAAAAAACACGGCGTTTTGTGTGCACAAAAGTCACTTAAAAGCTGCGTGTGTCATCAGTGTATGATGCGCGGCTGCGAGATTTTCGCGCAGCCGCCATCTTTGACGCTCCGTTTGGTGCTTTTCTGTTTTACATTCAGAGTTTGACAGCTGTTGCGCGAACCACGCAGTTCGCACGGAAGTGCTTCCGTGTGGCATGCGTGGTTTTCACGCACCCATTGACTTTGTTGGGTGCGTGATGTGCACAAAGAAAGGACAGGTCGTGAGTTTTACGCAACGCACTCGCGCCGCGCAAAACTCGCGCACTGTCTGCACTGCCCCATAGCCTAATATAGGTGCGTACGACGCGCGTATATTACGCTCGTGTAAATGATGCCTAAAACAGTTGAGAAGTTGTTCTGTCGGGTACCTGATTCCAGCTAAAAATAGTTGTGGATGGCACCAGAGGTGGGAAGAGTTCTGTATCTATTTTGGACTTCACAACCAAATCTGCGTTCAGAACTCTGCTGGTTTTCTATTGGCTCTCAGGTTGTTTTCTCTTATCCCCTACTGGTTCAGAGCACGTGCTGCTATGAATTATGGGATCTCCGCTTAACAGATGGGGATAACGGCTGCCATTGAAATTCTGCATGCAGCTCTGGATGTGACTAGAGTATAAGAATCTTTATTTTCTGTGAATGTATGCGGTAAAATGGTGTTGAGGAGGTGCTGCGCTATAATGGAATATCGGATGTATCGTACTTGATTCCTTCTGTTGAGATTGTTAGGGTGTGTTCACACATAAAAACTTCTCAAAATACGGAGCTGGTTTCGAGGGAAAGCTCCTGGTTTTCAGCTGTTTTTTTTTTAAGCAAACGTGTTTTTCACAGACCATTATGAAGCTGTTTTTCTATTGTCAATGAAAAACCGCTTTGAAAAACGGCCGTGTAAAAAAAAAAAGGCCCGTCGGAACAGAATGCCGAAAAACGGTCGAAAATGAGCCGTGTGCACATACCCATAGAATCGTCCGGTATCGCGGCGTGGAATGAGAGGGGATTGTTTTGGGACCGTACGTGGGTTTTTTCGCCGCAGTGAGTCCTATTTAAGGGCCGTCTCTGTACGGTTGATAATTGTCTTGGCTTAGAAGGCTGAAGTAGAATGCGCACGCAGCGAGTCCCAAACTAATTAGCTAACCAGGCATATAATTTAATTTACTCACATGATTTCCGAGCAGATGATGTATTTTTTAGAGATCCTGTCAAGACGCCGTCGTAGCCTCGGTCTGAGCCGTCGTATCCTCGGTCTGAGCCGTCGTAGCCTCGGTCTGAGCCGTCGTAGCCTCGGTGCCGGGTGAACCACCGTGGTGTTGGTCGTGTTTTCTAGGATATTAACCATTTCACAAACTGTTAACATGTGACATAGAGTAGCCTGTAGCTGAGCAGACTGTGGGAATGGTGGCAGCAGCAGCAGAGGAGTGTGATGATCTTGTGGCGGGCAGTGACCTGTACACTCCGGGGATGGTTTTAGAGGGGCTGTAAACTTGGCTGTTGCTCAGGTACCCCCTTTCTGGGGGCCTTAAAGGACTGGACTCCACTATAGCAACCCGAGAGTGGAGCATGTAAACCATCGCTGCCCTGGAGCACTAGGGTCTTTACTATTAAGCCCTTCACTATTTGGAATTTGTATGGCAGCATTATTTGGACATTGCGTTTTTATTTTGGCATTGAATGGCAGTGTTATGTGAGCACTATATGCAGGGGCGAACTAGGAAACACTGGGACCCTCCTCCCCTGGGTGCCACACAACCCCCTGTTTGTATTTAGTGCCCCCCTGCGGGCAGCGCCGTAAAGCCCGCCCCCTGCGGGCAGCGCCGTAGAGCCCTTCCCCCCCCCCCCCTGTGGGCCGTGCCCTACAGCCCGCCCCTCCTGTGGGCAGTGCCGTGCAGCCCGCCCAACCCCTGTAGGCAGTGCCGTACAGCCCCCCCCTGTAGACAGCGCTCCCACCTCCCTTGTATATAGTACGATATATCGCCTCCAATCACAAAAAAATTACTCACCTAGGCCCCGTTCCCCCAAGGAATGGAGCAGTTCCTCAACACCGACGGGATCCTTGCGTAGATCCAGTGATGTCATCACTCCGGCCTGCACAGGGATCCTGACAATGCGCCTGATAGGCTGCAGACTGCATGTGGCCTGTAGCCTATGGCAGAGCAGGGAGTTACCTCCCTGCTCTGCCATAGTGTACAATAGTATCTGCGTCCTAAGGACGCAGGTATTGTTGAATGTAGAAACATTTTTGGCATGCGCTCCTCCTAGAATCGGCGTGGTGCTAGTAGGGTTGGGATCAGTTAGATTATATGGCAGTAATATTTGGATGCTATATTGCAGTATTATTTTGATACTGTATGGGTGGTATTGGGCATTGAATGGCAGCATTGTGTATGCAGTGGGGAAGTATTTTGCAATGTCTAGGCATTAACAATTGGCTAAAAAGTGCATGTGAATCTGTGTGTTTATATATTTTGAATAACGATCTCCAATGTGGAGCTCCGGGCGCTACTATGCCTGATGCCGATGGCCCCAATTTTCTATTAAACTGGCCGTGCTCCATTCATCAATTAAATGACGATAAAATACAAAATCCCTGGCTTGTCTCACCGATCTCCAGCGCTGAGAAGTGTAGGAACCTTTGATATGCGCAGCTTCTCGTCTAGTACCGCCGCCTGTAGGTGTACTTCCCCTTTAACTCCTTCTCTCTTTCCCATTCATCTGTTTTGTATCTCTGAGCACGGCTTTTTAATGAATACCTGTTCTGTTTTATGTGTAGCAATGAGTCACGTCGCCAGTGTCAAGGTATTTTCGGAGTGATTTTGGAAGTGGCTGAATAGGGGTCTAGATACGGTGTAGCAGAGACGTGTGGGGCCTCCGGCACTTCTACGTTCGACACGGTTACAGGATGGTCTATGTTATCGTGGTTGCTAAGCGATTGCATTATTCCATGAACTCTGGGCTGCATTGATAATATTTTATTGTATTCGTCGTTACAACAGAGGAAATTGTAGGGTTTTAACTTTGGCTGTATTGCATATAATCCATTATAGAACTTTATACTCGCACATAGAGGAAGCATTGATCAGGAGAACATTTCCGGAGCGATAAATGAGTCTACGTGTAGTGATTGTACGGCGAGTCAGGGGTAGACCTGGCTCCGCACCCCCTGAGATCTCCTGGCTCCATATCTGGACCATGTTGTATTATTATACAGACGGACTTTTCCCACTTTGGCCAGTAGTGACATCATTGTTAGGATATGACATCACTGAAGGTCTGACCTCCGGGACCCCGCACTGTCCAGGTGACTTGGGTAGGGGTGAGCCGTGCAAGGAAACATTCATATGGAGCCGCTGTGCTAGACAGAGCAGCCTGTCCCCTTCGTTCTAGATAACAGTGGGGGTCCCAATAATCCGTTACATCAGGAAATATCTTTATGTTCGGTCAAGTCTGTTTTGACTCTTGTTGCCCATATGAAGTGTTTTTGAAAATTGTGTCATCTTGGGTTTGGGTCTTCAGGCTTGACCATGATTCATGGTCAAGCCTGAAGACCCAAACCCAAGGTCCATGATCCTGACTCCTATGATTGTGTCCATGCGTCTTGTTGGTCGTCGTCTTCCTCTTTTCCTTACATTTCCTCCAAGTGTTATTGTCTTGTCCGTTCAGCTGGATCTTCTCATAAAATATCCAGAATAAGATGAAGCTTTAGTTTGGTCAAGAAACTTCAACTCGAAGGCTCCGTTTGATTTGGTCAAGGCATTGCTGGCTGTCCATGGTCTTCTCAAGCATCCTAACCAAAAAATTCAAAGGCAACGATCTTTTGGCTGGGAGTGTGGTACCACCACCATATTGGAGGTTGCCAACATTTCTTCCATCAGTCCTTGAGTCTTCTTCCAGTTCTGCTTCTTTCGTCATATGTTCAGCGTAAGGGATGGCCACGTATAGGTGTTGGGTTCTGCAAATTAGAGGGCTGTTCCCTTACTGTAAGTATACGGGGGAAATGTCCCAAGGCTGAAATTTTATTGTCGAATGCTTACAAAGAGCAGAGATGAAGCTAGATCCCCACATTAGTGATGATGGTTCGCACCCCACCAACCCATTTGTCTCCACATGTCTTGTAGGAGCAAACGGCAAAGGCCCTTTTTGCCTAGGATCAGAGGAGGTCAACCTGATCTAAGCTCTTTCCACATGGGCAACTATTAGAGACCACCTCTATGGTATTTATTGGCCATTGTGGGATCTTCTCAGGGTCTTGTCCCTAAGGATACTTTTTTATTCTTGCCTCGTGAGGTGTAGTGGAAAAGTATAGGTATGTGGAGGTGACCCTACTGTCCTTGTACGGGACCCAGTTCCTTCTTAGTCAAAGGTGCGGTCAACCTGATCTGAGCTCTTCCTTTCTCCATTTTCAACTTTCCGAGGTGGTCTCTATGATCCATGATTATATATAATGTGTGTTTATCATGACAATTTATCTCCTCTTAAGGGACCTCACATGAACTTATTGACCTGCGATCGACTGTAATCTGTGGGGAATCCTGGCAGTAGGCAATTCCCCCTGCAGCGCCATCACAGGGGAAATGAAGCATTACAGTGTCCATTCATATCAATGGTTGTCCATGTAATGTGAGAGACGCTCTATGTAACCACTCTCCATTCTGGCTAAGAGATGAGGGCCCTGAATAGAGGACCCCCCTCTGTTAACTCCGTATTTCCAAATAGGGGTATGAAAATGGCGTTTTCAAAACCCGACAACCCCTTTAAGAGCGCAGAGACTTCCTTGTCTCACTTCTTCACTTGTCTTGAACACAATACTACAGTTTTTGGTTTTTTTTTGAAGGGATTAATGTTAGACGGGTAAACGCATTGTTACCTGCTGTTCCGTCTGCGTTGCTGATAATGGCGGTTTGTTAAACTTTGGCGTAGGCAGAATTGCGTCTTATCTGATCCGTTGCTGAAGCGGGCGAGCTCACCTTTGAAACCTTAGTCATGCTGGTAATTTCTCCATCCTCTAATTTAATGAAAACCCATTAAAGCGAAACCATAATTAAAATGAGACATCAGCTTTGTAGGTGGTTTGCATATTAATCCGTCGCAGGTTCACGAGGCTTGGAAATAGTTTGCAGAATTTCTACATAAATATGGCAGCGAGCGGGGCGACGTTTTCTCATTATAAACGTAGAACAACAAGAAAAGCAGAATTACAATCTCCTATGTGATCCCTTTAAAGGGGTCGTACAGTTTCAGCAAATTAATGTTATTTTCTGGTTTTCAAGATCTCTGCTTGTTGTCATTCTGTAGGACCAGTCATTGTTTACTTCCAGTGGATAGTACACTGCCCATGGTCATGTGATGGACACACCGGTGCCTGGCTCTTTTTAGGGTCATGTAACTGACACACTGCTGCCTTGCTTCTTACAGGATTCATGTAATGGACACACAGGTGCTCGGCTCGTTACAGTGTCATGTAATGGACAGACAGCTGCCTGGTTCTTTACAGGGTCATGTAATGGACACACAGGTGCCTGGCTCGTTTCAGTGTCATGTGATGGACACACAGTGCTCGGCTTGTTACAGTGTCATGGACACACAGGTGCTCGGCTCGTTACAGTCTCATGTAATGGACACACAGCTGCCTGGTTCTTTACAGGGTCATGTAATGGACACACAGGTGCCTGGCTTGCTTCAGTGTCATGTGATGGAGACACAGGAGCTCGGCTCGTTAGTCTCATGTAATGGACACACAGGTGCCTGGCTCTTTAGTGTCATGTGATGAACACACAGGTGCTCGGCTCATTACAGGGTCGTGTGATGGACACACAGGTGCTCGTCTCGTTATAGGCTAGGGTCATGTGATGGACACACAGGTGCTCGCCTCGTTACAGGGTCATGTGATGGATATACAGGTGCTGGGATTATTAGAAGACACTGCTCTGGTACACTAACTGTAATGATCCCAGCGCCTGTGTGTGCACTACACGACCATGGTCCGAGTGTTATCCACTAGAAGTAAACCATGAAGGTTCCTACTGAATGACAACAAGCAGAGATCTTTAAAGCTGTGAGGAATTAATACAGAAAGTATTTTGGAAAATGTTATAACTTTTTTTTTTTTTCATTACACAAAAAATAACACATTTGTTTTAACCGGACGACGACTTAAAGTGGATTTACGTAAATATAATGAAAAGTGCGGCAACTTTCTAATATATTTTGTGCATAACAAACTCCTCACAGATCTCGGCTTATTGTTAGTCAATAGAAACATGTCCTTGTCCTGCTCACACAGCTGCAGGGCGGCTATTACGTGGCTTATGATGTCTGATGTGAACAAAGCAATTACTCTTCTACGATTTTCCCGTAGGGGAGACTCCAGGGGCTGCAGCAACTGACGTCGTCTACAGAGTCTTAGGCTTCGTTCACATCTTCGTCAGGGTCCCGTTCCGCAGTCGACGACGCTATTGATTCCGGCAAAATGACGGGAACCCTTGCACAACTGAGGCAAACGGAAACCATTAGCACCGGATCCGTCACCATTGAAATCAATGGTGATGGAAGCGGTAACCTTTTGGTTTCTGTTTGTGTCAGTCAGGGTCCCGTTCCGATGGAAAGCTCCGACGGAACGGGACCCTGGCGCATGTGTGAACGAAGCCTAACAGAACAGATCTAAAAGGCACTTACTGCAACAATTCCTCATGGTCTTCAAGATCTCTGCTTGCTTCATAGGTGACTCCGTTGTTTACTACTAGTGGGTACAAGTCTGTTCTGGTCATGTGATGGACACAGAGGTGCATGGCTCGTCACAGTACAGTTACCAAAGCTCTGTCGGCACCTGTATCCATCACGTGACCAGACCACACTTGTACCCACCAGAAGTAAACAATGAAGCAAGCAGAGATCTTGAACACTATGAGGAATTGATGCAGAAAGTATAATGGAAAATACAATCTTTTTGTATGAACTGAACGACCTCTTCAGACGCGGCTTTACGTTTTGCTTTGGTCACCTGATAATTAAAAAAACAAAAAAAAATCCTATATATTGAGAAAAAATTGTCTGCGCCTTGAGTCGCTCTGATTGACCAGTGATCCGTTATATTGCGTCTTCTACATAGTGTTCTGGGATAATGTGTCCGACCTCCTCCATCATCTGCTGGGCCAGAACTCTTCTGAAGAGCTTGCACTCTTTTTAGATGAGGTTTGTATTTCGTCTCGGATTAGCTTTATATATGGATGACGGGATTATTTCTAAATGAGCAGAAATCTCCTCTCACGAGGGTGGGCTCACACTACGCCGTTCCAGTGCGATACCAAACATTTACCGCCATCTGGAGAACAAAAGTGCTGCGCCACAACCTTGATGTGTGAACCCGTTCTTCTCTCGGGAAAATTGTGTTGGGGGGTAAGTGGGTTAGGGGTTTAGTACTATGGCGGTCTGGGTCCGTGTAATGTTCACACAAAGGTTGATTTTGACGTGGAAATCGTGTAGGAATCTGCACCACAAAATGTCCGAAATCGCCCCCCCCCCCCCATTGTTTTCAGTGGAAGGCAGAGGTGTCTTTTTTTTTTTTTTTTCCTAATTTTTTATTTTTTTTTTATTTCCCGGGCAGCTTTTAGCCACTCGCAGGGGAAAAAAAAAGGGGTCATGTACATTTTTGGCGCGGATCCGCCTTTGACCTCCCATTGAAATCCAATGGGAACCTGCGCACTAGTTTCCGAGCATATTTTGCTGCGTTTTTGGCTGCGGTCCTTGAATTAGCTTCAATGGCCGTGGGCAAAAAACGCCGTAGAAACCGATCTACCTTCCTGAAGGAATTCTGAGGTCTGTCTTTTTTTTTTTTTTCCTCCTGCAAAAAAATCTCCATGTGAACAGGGCCTATGCGGCTGACATAATTTTGGCGCTTGATGGCCGGTACATAATGGTTCGGCGTAGATGTGATAGAAAATCATCTTTTCCAGCAGATGATTGATGGATGATGAGAGTCGTCTCTCGCTGGTCACATGATGAATTTCCCGTGGCTCCGCGCTGATTAGAATTTCTTTAGCTGGTGAAGTATCTGCTTAATAAAATCCTTAATTGCGCAGTAAATTTCACTTCTTGCAGTAAATTAGTCATTATCGTAAAGAACGTAATGGAAACACAACAACCGAACGCGAATAAAACGGCAACAAAATAACGAAGAAAATAACGTTTATTCTCAACTGCTGGAAGTCGGATTCAGTTCTTGTTCCAGTTCCCCCGACCCCCTGATACGACACCGGTCACACCGCGCTGCTGACAAGGGGGATGGGTAATTGGCCCCGGTCCTCTCCACTCCACCGGTGATGTCCTCTCTGAGGGTGATGGGTAACCCCACTAATTTTTACATAGGAGACAATACGGTAACATCGTCTCCGACATGAAGATCCAATAGAGATTAGAATTCAATCCGTGTTTCCTGTGCAGATTACGGTGACGCAGAATAACAAGATGCTACAAAGTGTCCGCAAAACATCTCATCCCGTCCGTGTGATTCTAATGTCCTGTACAGATGGAGTATGTGATGTGGAAGTCGGCAACCAAGACGTACGTGTCCTACCGGGGAAACCCAGGCGGTGTCTATGGGGCCCCATCACCCTGTGTAATATGGAGGCGTCTGCCGGGCCCCACCAGTGCATGTTATATAGAGGAAACCCATGCTGTGCCTATGGGGCACCAATGCCCTGTGTAATATGGAGGCGGCTACCGGGCCCCACCTGTGCATGTTCTATAGAGGGAGCCCAGGCTGTGTCTATGGGGCTCCATCACTCTGTGTATTATGGAGGCGGCTACCGGGCCCCACCAGTGCATGTTCTATAGAGGGAGCCCAGGCTGTGTATATGGGGCCCCATCACCCTGTGTAATCTGGAGGCGTCTACCGGGCCCCACCAGTGCATGTTATATAGAGGGAGCCCGGGCTGTGACTATGGGGCCCCATCACCCTGTGTAATCTGGAGGCAGCTACCAGGCCCCACCAGTGCATGTTATGTAGAGGAAACCCAGGCTGTGTCTATGGGGCCCTATCACCCTGCGAACTATAAAGGTGTCTACCGGGCCCCACCAGTGTATGTTGTATAGGGGGAGCCCGGGCTGTGCCTATGGGGCCCCCATCACCCTGTGAAATATGGAGGCAGCTACCGAGCCCCACCAGTGCATGTTATATAGAGGGAGCCCAGGCTGCATCTATGGGGCCCCATCTCTCTGTGTACCATGGAGTCAGCCACTCTGCCTTCTTCCTAGAATTATCATAAAAACAATCCATGTTCATACTATGGGGGCCCATAAAGCAGTCCATGCAGTGTCTGAGGGCCCCATTCTCCTCACCATGGAGGTTGTGTAAAACTTACAGAATTTCACTATCTGTGGGATGGATGGGGACGACCGCTCGTTACTCCGATCTCTCGCCCCCATACATTATTATCACGTCGGCAGCGCCTCTCCCGGTTTACACACCAAGATGTGCTGCCGACAACCAGAATATTTAACTTTTTTAAAACTATAAGATCAGCGGATGATCCAGCGTTTACTCGTTCATCTGCTGATCGCTGATCTGTTTACACAGGGCAATGATCGGTAACGAGATTTATATGAACTAATGATCTGCCCGATAATCGTCCAGTGTAAAAGGGCCTCCTCACACATGATGGGCTTAGATACAGAAGCTTAGCAGACTGTATCACACAGAATAGGATTACATACACTAGTTCAGCAGGACACATTACATGATGGGGGGTGTAGTACTTCTAAGGCACTAGGACCCGGTAACTCTCAGATGCTTCTCGGCTGGATTTATACAAAACTTTTGAAGCATAAAAACCACTTGATAAGATCGATGATTTTGTTGCTGGGGCAGTTAGGACGTGTCTGTGATTTTGTTTCATTCATTGATTTTTTTGCAGCATGTTGTATCCTCTGAACAGAGCGCTCGTTATATTCTTTGTCTTTTCTCTTCTGTAAACTTTCCGCACGTCGAGCGCCTTGTACTATATATCTCTCTATACACATACACATACACATACATACACACAGGTCCCTCTCAATGAATTAGAATATCATCAAAAAGTTCATTTATTTCAGTAATTCAATTAAAAAAGTGTCTCACATATTCTATAGATTCATCACACACAGAGGGATCTGTTTCCAGCATTTCTTTCTGTTAATGTTGATGATTATGGGAACCGTTACTGAAAACCCAAAATTTTGTGCTCACAAAATGAGAATATTATATAAGCCCAATATCAAAAATTATTTTTAATACTGAAATGTCGTCCTACTGAGAAGTCTGTCCAGTATCTGCCCTCAATACTTGGTCGTGGCTCCGACTCTGCATGAATTACTGCATCAATGCGGCGTGGCATGGGGCGATCAGTCTGTGTCACTGCAGAGGTGGCATCAAGACGGCGTGGCATGGAGGCGATCAGTCTGTGGCACTGCTGAAGTGTTCTCAATGCGGCGTGGCATGGAGGCGATCAGCCTGTGGCACTGCTGAGGTGTTCTCAATGCGGCGTGGCATGGAGGCGATCAGTCTGTGGCACTGCTGAAGTGTTCTCAATGCGGCGTGGCATGGAGGCGATCAGCCTGTGGCACTGCTGAGGTGTTCTCAATGCGGCGTGGCATGGAGGCGATCAGTCTGTGGCACTGCTGAAGTGTTCTCAATGCGGCGTGGCATGGAGGCGATCAGCCTGTGGCACTGCTGAGGTGTTCTCAATGCGGCGTGGCATGGAGGCGATCAGCCTGTGGCACTGCTGAGGTGTTCTCAATGCAGCGTGGCATGGAGGCGATCAGCCTGTGGCACTGCTGAAGTGTTCTCAATGCGGCGTGGCATGGAGGCGATCAGCCTGTGGCACTGCTGAGGTGTTCTCAATGCAGCGTGGCATGGAGGCGATCAGCCTGTGGCACTGCTGAAGTGTTCTCAATGCGGCGTGGCATGGAGGCGATCAGCCTGTGGCACTGCTGAGGTGTGATCAATGCGGCGTGGCATGGAGGCGATCAGCCTGTGGCACTGCTGAGGTGTTATCAATGCGGCGTGGCATGGTGGTGATCAGCCTGTGGCACTGCTGAGGTGTGATCAATGCGGCGTGGCATGGAGGCGATCAGCCTGTGGCACTGCTGAGGTGTGATCAATGCGGCGTGGCATGGAGGCGATCAGCCTGTGGCACTGCTGAGGTGTTATGGAGCCCAGGCTGCTTTGATGTCGGCCTTCAGCTCGTCTGCAAATGAAATGCAAAACTTTCATCTGTAAACAGGACTGTGGGCACTGAGCAGCAGACCCGTCCTTCTCCTTAGCGCAGGTGAGACGCTTCTGACGTGGTGTCTGGGAATGCGGCAGTTTTCTCCCGTGTCCTGGACACGTCTGTGTGCGGCGGCGGCTCTTGAAGCACTGACTCCAGCCGCAGTCACTCCTTGTGAATCTCCCCCAGATTCTTGAATGGTCTTTTCTTGACAATCCTTTCCAGGCTGCGGTTCTCCCTGTTGCTTGTGCACCTTTTTTATACCGCACTTTTTCCGTCCTCTTCAGGGGCGTAACTAGGAAAGACTGGGCCCCATAGCAAACTTTTGACTGGGGCCCCCCCTCCCCTGGGTGTCACACAACCCCCCCCCCTTGTAGATAGTGCCTTTTTTACAGCCCCCCATGTAGATAACGCCATACAGCCCCCCCTCTGTAGATAGCGCCATACAGCCCCCTGCAGATAACGCCATACAGCCCCCCTGCAGAGAACACCATACAGCCCCCCCCTGTAGAGAACACCATACAGCCCCCCCTGTAGAGAACACCATACAGCTCCCCCTGTAGGGAACGCCATACAGCCCCCCCCCTGTAGAGAACGCCATACAGCCCCCCCCCCTGTAGGGAACGCCATACAGCTCCCCCCCTGTAGGGAATGCCATACAGTCACCCCCCCCTGTAGGGAACGCCATACAACGTTCCCCCCTGTAGGGAACGCCATACAGCGTCCCCCCTCCCAAAAAAATGCGACCTACAGTGTGCCGTACAAGATACATGTATCCCCTATCCACAGGATCTCCACAGGATAGGGGATACATGTGTGATCGCTGGCAGCGATAGGGAGAACGGGGGACTGAAAGTCCCCTGAACTTCTCCATCACAAACCTCTGACTTCCGGCGTCTGCGCAGCTCAATAAAAATGAAAGGAGCGCTGGTCACACAAGCGCACAAGCACGACCGGCGCTCCATTCATTTCTACGGAGCTGCCGACACAGACCCCGGAAGTCCGAGGTTTGTGATGGAGAACTTCAGGGGACTTTCAGTCCCCCGTTCTCCTTATCACTGCCAGCGATCACACAGGTATCCCCTGTCCTGTGGAGATCCTGTGGAGAGGGGATACATGTATTTTGTTCTATTTTGCGCCTTCAGGACCAGACACCGTTTAGCCATTTTTAGCACATGTTAGTTAAATGGCTATAACTTTTTTATTTGTTGGGCTAATGACGTGATTTTTGCGACGTCTTTTCCGTAGACAATGCAGGTTTCATTTTTTATCGTTTTTATACACACCTTTTTTGCTATTTTAGAATTTTTATTCATAAACTTTGAAAATAATAGTAAAAAAATAAGCTTTTTTACATTTCAGCAATTTTTTTTTTGGTAATAACATAGTTTTACCCTAAAATAGACCTTTTATTTGTGATCGCCATTGTCTACCGTAAATTTTTATATATTACATGTCTATATTAGGGTAATTGGGTCAGCGCTAGCATTACAACAATGATTGGCGGGGGGGGGGAACGTTTTTTTTTGGGGTGGGTATTTTATGTGTATTTATTATTTACATTTTTTTTGCACTTTACTTTATTATTTTTTTATTACTATGGTCTGTCCCTCAAAGGTCAAAGAAGACCTTTGGGGAACTTTATATATTTTTTTTTCTTTCTTTCACACCATGTCTTTCCACTGTAATTGGAGCTGCACAGCAGCCCCAGTTACAGGGGAAATCAGCCCTCTCATAGTGACGATTGTCACTAACTGGGCTGTGCTGGGTCTAGTTAGACCCAGCAGCAGCCTGCCACTAACGGCACTCGGCGATCATGTGACCAGTCATATGATCACCGGGAGGAATAGAGACGGCGCCGCTGCTGCTGTCTCTATTCCTATACACAGCGTTCATTGAACGCTGTGTAAGAAGACATCGGAGAAGACAGAAGCAGCGAAAGCTGCTTCTATCCTCTCCTCAGGGTCCCCGGCAGTCACTGACTGCCGGAGACCCGACATTCAGCTGCCCGATCGCGCGGGCAGCAAGTTAAAACCCGAGCCGTAGAAAGTCTATGGCTCGGGTTTTAAGGACCCTGACCGCTGGCCGTAAAAATTCAGCCAGCGGTCGGGAACCAGTTAATGGCAGAGCGGGGAGATACCTCCCTGCTCTGCCGTAGTGTTCAGTGGCGTCCCGCTGTAGCAGCCATAGCGGCTGCTAGCGGAGCCTCCGGCCATGGTGGGGGCCCGTGCCGGCGGGCGACACGGGCCCCCTCATGCCGCGGGCCCCGTAGCAGCCGCTACTGCTGCTACGGCGGTAGTTACGCCACTGGTCCTCTTCCATTAATCTGCTTGGATACAGCGCTGTATGAACAGCAGCTTCTTTAGCAATGTCCTTTTGTGGCTTCCCCTCCTTGTGGAGGCGTCAGACTCTTCTGGACAACTGTCGAGTCCGCAGTCTTCCCCGTGATTGTGTAGCCACTGAACCCGACTGTTGGGCCATTTAAAGGCTTAGGAAACCTTTGCAGGTGTTTGTGCTGATTCGCTGATTAGAGCGTCACACCCGGAGGCGACAAGCTGCAACTTCTACCCAATATTACATTTTTCTGAGACACTAAATTTTAGGTTTTCATTAACTGTTACCAGAATCATCAACATTAAAAGCAAAAACTGCTGGAAATAGATCCCTCTGTGTGTAATGAATCTATAGAATATACGAGACACTTTTTGAATTAAATTACTGAAATAAATAAACTTTTTGATTAAATTCTAAATAATTGAGAAGTGTGTGTGTATGTCTATAATGATAAACAGCTGCTAGTACGGGGTCTGCTGTCAGTGACTTATAGCTGCGCTGTGTGTGTGTGTGTGTGTGTGTATATATATATATATATATATATATATATATATATATATATATATAATGATAAACAGCTGCTAGTACGGGGTCTGCTGTCAGTGACTAATAGCTGCGCTGTGTGTGTGTGTGTGTGTGTGTGTGTGTGTGTGTTCGTTCATTGAATGGAGAAGTTCTCCTCCACCTCCCAATACATAAGCAAACTCCTGAACAAGCAGAGCTGCAGTTAAAAGCATGGGGAAGGACTTGGCAGCATCCTGAGCTTCTTGTGAGACAACGCCAGTCCTTTATGTGTAACTCCCCGGCCAGCGCCGGCAGACTCGCTGTCACACTATCCGCCGTATGAGTAGTAAATGTGGGATAGGGCAGCGGAGACATCAGACCCCAGACCCGACTGCGCCATTCACTTCACACTCCTCGCCTCCTGGTTCTCTTCACCTCACCACACTGGGGTCCTGACGTTGACACCCCCCTCCCCATCCCTGTGAGTCACCGCTCGTTCCTGCAGTTCTCAACATTACCGGACATCCAAGAGTGAAGAGGAGTAAAAGCAGCGGAAAGGAGGAGAGTTAAATAACTGGTGCAGGGTCTGTATTAGTCTAGGGGGTCTGGTCTGGGGTCTGTATTAGTCTAGGGGTTTGGTCTGGGGTCTGTATTAGTCTAGGGGGTCTGGTCTGGGGTCTGTATTAGTCTAGGGGGTCTGGTCTGGGGTCTGTATTAGTCTAGGGGGTCTGGTCTGGGGTCTGTATTAGTCTAGGGGGTCTGGTCTGGGGTCTGTATTAGTCTAGGGGGTCTGGTCTGGGGTCTGTATTAGTCTAGGGGGTCTGGTCTGGGGTCTGTATTAGTCTAGGGGGTCTGTATTAGTCTAGGGGGTCCGGTCTGGGGTCTGTATTAGTCTAGGGGGTCCGGTCTAGGGTCTATTACTTTAGGCAGTCTGGGGTCTGGATTACTGTAGGTGGTCTGTTTGTATTTAGGGAGTCTGGTCTGGGGTCTGTAATAATTAAGGGGGTCTGTGTTTTGTTTTGGAGTGTAATGAAAGGGGTCTTTGATTTACAAACTGTATCTAACTCAGCAGGTTGGGGGCCCCGTATAAATGGGCACTGTATATTGTAAATAATTTGGCTGCGGGCGCCACTTCATGCCTCACTTTTCCGGATCTCCCCAGTATGTTTTTTCTGTACCTCTGGGGAGACTATGGCGGCAATGTACAGAATTGTAGGGACGGCTTGTGTCGTCACACAGGCTCTGCGCAGGCGGCTCCGCGCAGTCGGCTCTGCTATGTGCAGAAGACTGACAGAACATTCAGCACGTGTTCACACAATGGTTACAGCTCGGAGTGTTGCTATCGGCACTGGATGACAATATTACCGTTATTGCAGACTGAGCCGTGTCACATTACCGTAGTGCGTCGTGTTTTATCGAGAAGTGTCATGGGATTTAAGAATCCGACTCTAATCCCAGATTAACGCTTCACTCAAGTTTATAGAGAACGAGCGAAAACCCCCAACATTTATTGTGATCAGATAAGGGGATAAAACGCATGTTTTCTGCTTCCCACGTAGAACGTCTCATTTTAAGGCTTGAGATTTCTATTTGTTTGATTTGTTCTCTCCCTGAGGATTGTGCGATCCATTGAGGCAGAAGAAAATGTTCTATATAATTATCAATCAACGAAACTTGACCCTTCATGAAATAATTTCTCCCTAATGTAGGTCCCAAGAAACTTTAAAGAGAATGTTGATTATTGAACACCCTTAAAACATTTTTTTGTTGTTAAATCTTTCCCATATTCAGTGCAGACAATTGTCATTTATCTTTTAATAGTATTAGTTACATGATGAAACTCTCTCTGCCTGCAGTCACCACTAGGGGGAGCTCACTGCATACATTTAAGGGGTTTTCCCATCCGTTACATTTAGGACATATCCACAGGAGACATCAGATAGATGCGGGTCCCACCTCTAGGACCCGCAGCTATCTATAGAACGGGTCCCCCTAAACACCCTTCTGCTGCTCTGTGTTGTAGCTGAAGCGGGTGATTCCTGACCATGAATTACGGAAACAGCGTAGTCCCCCCTAGTGGTGACTGCAGGCAGACCGAATCTTATTTATCTATATGACTAGGAAGGAGATTTGGAACGCTGCGTCAAACATATATTATGAAGTTAATCACAAAATATTGACCCCTAGAAGTAACGTTGTGTCATTTTTAAGTACTTGAGTTGTCCTCTTATATTACTGGGTTAAAGGGGTTCTCCGGAAGGTTTAGGCCTTGGTTCGCACGGCGCTCCAAAAAAGACTACGTGTAAATGTGTCAAACGCTAGGGTTTTTGTAAAGAGTTTTTTAAACTACAGGTGTTTCTGACGCATTTTATGCGCACTTTCTGTGTTTTTTTTTTGTTTTTTTTTTTGGTGCGTAATTAGGACTCCCATTGACTGTCGGGGAATTAGGCACGTTTTCGGTGCCAAAGAATTGACCGGACGCTGCTTTTTATTTCCGACACGTTTTTTAAACAAGCGCTCGCTTTCTCATTGATATCAATGGAAAGTTTAGATCATGTGCTTTTTGACGCGGTTTATGCGCTGAAAAACGCGCTAAATACACACCGTGTGAACAGGGCCTTATGTGTTTTGTATAATAGTGTTTATGGTCATAAAATATTCTGGTTTGAAGTCGCCTATAGGGGGAGCTTATTGAGGATTTATTTGTTCTGGGAGCTGTATTAATAATATTGCTGTGAGCTCCCCCTAGTGGTGGCCGCAGATGGACAATAATTGTATTTCTTTGCTCTCGTTGGGCGTGCATATTTTAGGGCTTTCTTTACATTGTTACTGAATAAATGCTACAATGGTATTTAGATGTTTGCAGGTGTGATTATTGGAGATATTGGAGTGCCGGTCAGGAGGTCAAATAGATCTAGAATGTGCCGTAGGTAAACCGATGCCCTCTGTTGGTGTATGTAGGTTATGGGCCGACTATGTCCATCCATAAATATGGCCCTGCAGTCTGACTGCCGCGCAGGTGAAGCTTCTGCAGAGCTTCATCTCAATATTCAGCGAGCGACGTGGCACCGACTAGATGGCACCTAATTGAGATTGAATAATGTATGGCGGACTACAGGTGGCATTTAATGTGCATTTCCTCTGTGCCAACCATCTAGTTACACCGGTGACATTTCATATACATTTTTTTTTTTTTCTCTCCGTCCTTTTTGATTTCAGGTTTACACAAAATTAAATATTTAAAAATAGAAGGAAAAACAAGGGAATAATCTTTATTTAGCATCGTGCGTTCTGCTGCACGGAGGAATAACGACAGTCGGGGTTTTGGTCGTGTTGTGCTGCCGTGCAGAATATTAATATGGAGCTGATCGGCGTGAAGGTCTGCTGGCGCATGTAGGGTGGTGAGATAATGCAGAGCGGGTTAGGTTGTCTGTATCTATTATATATTGTATTCATTAAACTTTTTTGTATCGTTTTGTGATTTTGAGATGTTTTGTTTTTTTTGATTGTATTTGTCAATTTTATTTTGTATTTCTATTAATATTTGAGTTTTGTTTTTTGTTTTTTTTTACAAAATATCAAATAAAACAGAAATTCTGTTGCGGTTTCAAACATAAGAATGTTGCATTAATTCAAACAGTTGCGATTTACATCTCCTCTTAAAAACATTCCAGTCCAACCAGAATTTTGACCATTCTGGAATGGGAATGAATGAATATATATATAATGGAATAATCTTATATTTACACCCCCTCCTCCATTACTCCTTGTGGGACTTGTCATATTTTGAGGGGCCCCAGAGTGGCTCTCGTATTCTTCTGGTTGCACCATATAAAGTGTTGAAAGGGAGGAACTAGATCAGTGATGTGTAGATAAAGGAGTAGAACAGTGTCGCTGCTCCTTTGGGGTACTGGGTGATAGGAGGAGCTCTTACTATCTTCCCCAGATTGTAGCACTGTGTTTGGGTCTCTCCTTCCACCATTATTAAGATTAGCTGATCTTGCTGGATTTAAAAAAATTGTGTGTGTGTATGTATATGTGTGTATGTGTGTGTGTATATATATATATATATATATATATATATTAATATATATACACAGACAATCATACGGAGAGGTACTCAGTCTTTAGAACATTGATGGGCTCAATGGAGATTTTTTTTAAAAAGAATATAATATATATTATATATTTTTTTTTTTTCTCCATTGAGCCCATGAATGTTCTAAAGACTGAGTACCTCTCCGTATGATTAGATTTATCCTTTTAGCTTCTGAGTCTCTCTTTTAGGAGATAAGTTTGTGGGGGAAGGGGTTTTGGCTGGAATATTAATACTCCGGAATTATAAAGACACGACCGATCCATAATTTCTGCAAACGGGGAGAGTCTGTAGGGGGGAGTTTCTTGTAATAAAACCACGTTGGATGGAGTCGTTCGAGACGTCACAGGGTTTTCATCCTCTTATTGGGCGATTTGTGGCCCTTTATCGTCCCTGGAAACTATTCCCACGTTCGTAGCCTAGTGGAATTTTTGCTGTAAATTGGGGGATGGCGGTCGATTTTAAAGGTGAGGTCGGGTTTTTCATATCTGTCGGCTCCGCATATCTTTTATATACAACTTATCCAGAACACAATATGTAGACACACAATGTAAAGCAATTAACCAATTAAACTTGGGGCTGAACTGCCACATTTCCATTTTGCACGTCTGACTGTAGTGGTGGGGAGTTACACTCGGAGTGCGTGCGATCTTCTGCTCCCAGTCAATTATCACTTCTGATTGTAGAGAGGATCAGACCATGCTGTGTCTCTCTACCAGGTTTATAGGGGGACGAGTTAAAGGGAAACGGCATGGGAACATTGCTTCAAGATCAAGTGAGCTCCTAGTTCGGAGGGAAGTGAATGTTCAAGGACCAAACCCTCAAATCATGAAGCTCCGGCTCTCAGGCAGTGAAAAGAAGAGTCAGAATAGTCATAGGGGGTCCTCGACGGTTAAAATCCCATAACTCCTGTCCCTTGCTATCTTAACCCCTTGCCGCCACAGCAATTTTTGCCATTTTTGTTTTTGCCGTTTTTGTTTTTGCCATTTTTGTTTTTTCTTCCCCGCCTTCCAAAAGCCATAACTTTTTGTCTTTTTTGTAATAGAACCACTGAATTTACCATTTAATATCCTGGGAAACAAAAAATTGTGGGGAAAAAAACAGCGAATTCTCCATAGTTTTTTGGGTTTCATTTGTACAGTGTTCACCGTGTGATATAAATGACGTTCACTTTATTCTGCGAGGGAAAACTATTCCGGCGTTACCAAATTTAGTTTTTTTTGTTTTTTATATAGATCTGTTCGAGTGACTGAAAACTGTAATTCTGTCGTTTTTTATTCCTTTTTTTATGGCGTTCACCCTGTTGCTTAAATAATATATTAGAATAGTTTAGACTTAAAGGATAAATTATTATTTTTTTTATATTTTTTGGCATTACTTTCGGGGAAAAATAAATAAAGGTGAGTTGTTGTTGTTGTTGTTGTTGTTATTTTTTGTTAAGTTTTAATATATATATATTTTTTTTTAAATGTATACGTTACTAAAAACTTATATTTTTTCTTCAGTCCAGCGATTTGTTTGTTCGCTGGTACAATACACTGCAATACCTTTTTGTATTTTTCTTATTTTTACCGGCTCCTATTATGTCCTGCCTTTGGCCCGCCTTTATTAGTCCTTTCCCGTACAGTTTGTCGGCTTAGTCCGGATGGCCCATCTTCCACATATGGCATGCGGCGGGTCTGTGGTCTTTAGAGGCCCTTTATCCGATCCTGTGGAGACCCGCGGTCGTTCCCTGGCGATCTGCTATGGAGGACAGAGGAGTTTTCCTCCGGAGATCAGGGCCGGGTTGGTTCCAGGGCTCCTTCCGGAGTACAGAAACGTCTGGTCAGGACTTCGGGGTAGAAGAGACTGAGTAATGGCGGATCATGTCGCTGGCGGTGTCGCTTGTGAAGGAGGATATTTTGCGAAAGGCTCTTCTTTCCATCTCTTCTCAATGGAATCGTCCTCCTCGAAAAAAGTTCCTTTACCCCTCGGGTTTCCAACGGCTGAGTTTTTTTGGACTGAGCTCGGACTATGGAGACTTTGTTGAAATCAAGCCGCTTCATGGGAACTTTTCTCTGTTTTTGCTGTTGGGTTGTTTGAGAATTTTGAGATTCTTGATTGTGATGCGGTCGGACCTCTCGACGCGACGATAATGATCAATGCCGAGTGCAGCCGGCCGGTCGTGTTCCCAAGTTTTATTCTTGTATTTTCTATGCAGACGTTATCTACATTTTTTATTTTTTGTTTCTAGATTTTGTGATAGAATTTTGTTTTATTCTATTTTATTTCTATATTTCATACTTTTTTTTTTTTTACACTTTCAATTATTTTTTTTCTTAGGATAGTTGTTATTCTGTACAAGCAAAATTCATGCAACCGTGTCTGTGTCTCCCACATCCCTCTGGTGGGCTATAGAGCAGACACTTCATCTTTTACCTAGGATAACCTGACGTTTTTCAGAAGCCGCCATTGTTGCCAGATGAACCGTGACTTCTTTCATAGAGCTTCAGCTAAAGTGAATGTTAACCCTTCAACACCATTTTTATTTCCCCAGCTCCCTCTAGTGGTGACTGTAGGCAGACAGAATTTTATCATTTAACTTTATAGGATTTTGGGATTCTGTATCGGAAAAACGGAGCTCTAACCGTCATAATAATTCATTAAGAAATTAATCCGCGCAGAATGTTGAACCTAAAAACAACATTGTATTAAAAAAAGAATTTTCACTTTAAACTAGTCACATGTGTGAGATTCTTTTTGGTGTGGATCCTGTGGGGTAAACCATGGCTATGAATTGGTCCATGCCTGAAACCGACATCTTACTATGGGCAGGGGTATGGCCATAGGGGTAGCAGTCGCACCAGGATTCTGATTTTGGAGGGGGTCAGAAGACCCCCTATGCCACATGAGGACAGCAGCATTATAAATGGCGCTTAAGAGATGGGGGCCCTGTTTACAGATTTTGCATTGGGACCCAGGAACTTTGTCTCTGACCATGGGTGCGTGGACCATACTATCACTCCACGCAGTTATTATAGGGCCCTAGAAGAAGACTCCATCTCCGCTTGGCTCCTTCCCCCTTCCTAATGGGTACCATGAACCTTCTCAGGACTCTTTCTCTCCATAATATTAGCAACCAATGGAGCAGAACCAGCCAGAAGCTGTGCCAACATTCCCTCCTAGTAGGGTTGAGAGCAATAGAACAAAGTGGGGAGACGTTTTAGTGTCCCCAGAATGGGACCCTATTTTAATTTTAGCAGTGGTGCCCCCTTTGTTGAGACCTTGAGAACTTGCCAGGTGGACCCGTCCGTTCTCCTATACTTTGGCTTATGATGAAGTTCCCCTTTGCGGGTGTTGAACATCACCTTTAAGAAAACCCTTTTTCTGGGCCGTTGATGTGACGTGTCACCAGTTGTGACAGCGATGACATAAAACTTTAATACAATAAGAATATTATCTTGCTGCAGCTTTGGTTACAAGACTTTGATTTTTGCTCCTCTGTAGAATGTTTCCGCATGTGACATTTTGAAAGGTTTTCGCAATCATCTCGAGGAAAGCGGCGACGGCGTGACTAACCTCGCTGACGGATGAATACAGGCAGAATATTCTCTCCTCGCGGTAATAGACGTGCGAACTGAGTATTACATGAGCACTGAATAGGGACCGTCCTGGACTGTATCATTTAAGGTGGAAGAAAGAAAAGGAGACGGTTGGGACTTAGAAGCTGCTGATAGAACGTCTGAGGTCACCGAAGGTCGGACACTTATTTTCCCGGCTCTTCCGCTCAGTTCTGCAGTTTGTAAATCTCGCTCTGATTTCTTCCGCACACCGAAGAATGGACGATTTGTAAGACAATGGCGATTGTAACAAAGTTTCACAGATCCTAGCTCTGATTTTGGCTTGTATTGTATGTCTTATACATGTATTATACTCCAGTCACATCCAGAGCTGCATACACAATTCTAGTAGTTGTCTTTTGGAACTTTGGTATAGCCATTCGTGACTCTGAAGACCCAGCCCTATCACAAATTATTATGTATGGAAATCCTGTTATTGCGCATTGTTGGTTCCCTGGTCCCCCTTTTGGCTCTTCTTGTTATTCTACTGCAGTAATGTCGTGTCATCCCAATCAATGGGCGCCGTGATCAGGTGCCTGGAAAGTGCTCACCGTAACGGGGGATCCGGATTAACACGGTTATTAGGACGTCTCTGATGACGCACTGTTATGGGGACATCTGTTTCAAACCACAACAAAGTGTTACTGCTAACTTAAATGTAATTACATCCCCCCCCTGTCCTCTTCAGTCGGCCGCGCCGTATCTAGTTCTCTGTAGTCGGCTGCGCCGTATCTAGTTCTCTGTAGTCGGCCGCGCCGTATCTAGTTCTCTGTAGTCGGCCGCGCCGTATCTAGTTCTCTGTAGTCGGCCGCGCCGTATCTAGTTGTCTGTAGTCGGCCGCGCCGTATGTGGTTCTCCGTAGTCTGCCGCGCCGTATGTGGTTCTCCGTAGTCTGCCGCGCCGTATGTGGTTCTCCGTAGTCTGCCGCGCCGTATGTGGTTCTCCGTAGTCGGTCGCATCTAGTTCTCCGTAGTCGGCCGCGCCGTATCTAGTTCTCCGTAGTCGGCCGCGCTGTATCTAGTTCTCCGTAGTCGGCCGCGCCGTATCTAGTTCTCCGTAGTCGGCCGCGCCGTATCTAGTTCTCCATAGTCGGCCGCGCCGTATCTAGTTCTCCGTAGTCGGCCGCGCCGTATGTGGTTCTCCGTAGTCTGCCGCGCCGTATGTGGTTCTCCGTAGTCTGCCGCGCCGTATCTGGTTCTCCGTAGTCGGCCGCGCCGTATCTAGTTCTCCGTAGTCGGCCGCGCCGTATCTAGTTCTCCGTAGTCGGCCGCGCCGTATCTAGTTCTCCGTAGTCGGCCGCGCCGTATCTAGTTCTCCGTAGTCGGCCGCGCCGTATCTAGTTCTCCATAGTCGGCCGCGCCGTATCTAGTTCTCCGTAGTCGGCCTCGCCGTATCTAGTTCTCCGTAGTCGGCCGCGCTGTATCTAGTGTCGGCCGCGCTGTATCTAGTTCTTCACTCTGAGACTTCCATGAAGAGTTCTTTGAATCAATGTAGATTTTTTTTGTTGTTTTTCTGGCAATGATACAAAGTAATTTTGTTGCGGATAATGAAGGGTTTTCCCATAATTCAGAGGGAATATACAGCGCTGGCCTTTTTATCAGACACTTGATGAATCGAACGGGGCGAATGTCTAGAATTATTTCGTATTCCTGGACGCAGGAGAACAAAGGAATAAGTGGAAGCTTCTGCGGCGTGTTGTGACCAGGACTCTGTCTAATTGGTGCGGAGTTGATTGATGACGGGGCCGGAGGGTTTTGGCGTTTATTGAACATTGTCTGTTGGTGCCGCGCGGTCATCACTGGATGGAGCTGCTGGTTGGCAGCATGGAGCGGGCACACGATGCCGTCATTAACATGGATCTAGACCGCCTGTTGATGTACAAAAAAAATTTCTTTTGTTTTTTAGCTTTTTTTTCTTCTAAATTCAGAACAAAAATTTTCACTATCGAGAGTCAGAAATGTGGCAATTTAAATTCAAGAATTCTGGGAGACTTGACACAAAAGACCTATATTAATCCAACGCCGAGCCGCATATCAAAATTGTAGCAAAATCTCTATGCGTGTAGATCCTTTGCCCCTAGGTTCCCATGACAACACTTCCTGTTCTTTGCTTTGACCGCTCAGCCTTGTCATTAGTTTGCCATACACATAATTATAATTGTCTATAGCAAGTGGTAGACATAAAGACGCCATTCTAAACCCCGGAATATTGGGGTCCTCGAGAGGATTGACCTATATAGACCCGACACCCAACCGATTTATGCTAATTTTATCAAAGCCGCATGAACTTTCAAGTTACAGGCTCTATACGTTCAGGTCATCCTATCCTATGTCCCCATGACAATACCGCTTGTCCTGTGCTATGACCGCTTGGCCTGGCGATAACCCGGTTATACGCATAATAATATCGATCAATAGGAAGTGGTAAACAAATGTCGTATTTCCTTTTTTTTTATTATGGAAATTTTAATTAAATTTGAACACATTTTTGGTTTAAAAAAAAAAAAAAAAGAAACGAATGTTATGAATACTATGGATTTTTTTTATTTTATGGACATGTATATTTAAAACAAAATAAAAATATTAATTTCTAAGATTCCCCCCCCCCCATCATGAGATCTAGGACGGCACAGAAAAGTGGGGCATTTCCAGGGGGGATAATGGGTGCAAGATATCCGTATAGTTCCCTTTAATTAAAGGGAAACCGCTCCTTTATGACTTGATTGTCCATATGTTGGTTTATTGGACATGCTGGAAGCTTCTTCTGCCTGCAGGGTGGTGGTGCGGTGTAATAATGTGGATTCCGTCTCTCAGTGATTTGGAGCTCACACTTTGTCAGTTCTTTATAGGATTATGCAGGATTTCACTCCTCTAATGCTACTGTCAGATACAGATTTACCCCGGCCGGACAGGAGCCAATAGGAATAAGCTGACGGGATATGGAGTAGATTGCTCAAGTAATGACTTTACATATTTTAAAGTCAGGCAAGGACAATGAGTTTGCAAATCCATTGAAAATCCGAAGCGTAAATGCAGCAAGATTGTGAGTTGAAAGAGAACTAGTAGAAGTCCATTGTAAAAAAAACAACTGAAAATGTAAAGGGAAAAATATACAGTTACAAAACCCTATGCCTGCAGATCCTCCTCTTCTATGTCCCCATGACAACACTTCCTGCAATGTGCGCTGGCAGCTCAGCAAGTGGATACAAGAAATCTTTGGTGCTGCTTTTACCCATGGAAAATAAAGGAAGGGTTATATTCCGAACATATTTTCTTCCCTATGGTAGACCTCGTCTGACATGGACATATGGGTTGTCTTCATACATTTTACATTGTGGATACATATATATTATAGTGTATGTCCAGCTATGTGGGCATTAATGAGAATCGTTATTCAAATCGACTCCCTGTCCATACACCGACTAGTTTAGGATGAAGATATTGATGTAGATGGTTAAGAAGATCAACATAAAGACACAGGACAAGAAGTGTTGTCATAGGACAAGAATAGAAAGCTGAATTATCAGAGTTTTTTTTTTATAGGAGAATTTGACAAGTCTAATGTTATGTGTGATTTCTGTTTCCTAACAATCGGATTGATTCGTTGTCGTGGTCTGTCCGATATTGTGTCACATGCGCGACTGTCCGATTATAAACTGATTACACTGACCCTTGTAGCGTCACGGAGCAGCCGGGCGTCCTCAGCGGTCCTGGCCCGGCTGCATCACACGTCACCCAAGACCCATTCTTAATCTTGTCTCTTATTTGCAGATGTGGAGCGAGAGATCCATGCGGCGCCGCACACCGGAGAAAAGGTCGTTCAACTATTCAGGAATAAGAGTGAGTTCACGTTCCTGGCCTCCATACAGCAAAGGTCGTCATCGTCTGGGGTCATCCTCTCCATACGACAGATGGAGCACAGGTAACACCATGAAACTTAATACTGCTCCTTCCTTCATGTCATAACGGACAATGGGCTAGTCTGGGTCGGTGGTTGCGCCCCTGGCGTCTGCGGTTGCGCCCCTGGCGTCTGCGGTTGGGCTCCCGGGGTCTGCGGTTGGGCTCCCGGGGTCTGCGGTTGGGCTCCCGGGGTCTGCGGTTGGGCTCCCGGGGTCGGTGGTTGGGCTCAAAGTCAATGGCTCTACTCAAGTGTAACAATGTAATATTGTGACGAGCAGTTCTGTAGGGTGTTATTTCTTGGTAGACGTGATGGTCTGGAGTGTAGATATCGGATTGCAGTCGCTCCAGGCCTTATTTCTGATGGGGGGCTAAAGCCCCTCTACCACATAGGAGGCCTCAGAAGACCGGCCCAGTAGTGGATCATCACCTACACCCACTTTGAGACTGAGATCAGCAAGTTACCCCCTATCCTACGTTGCAAGCGGAATGCCCCATTTTAATATGGCCTCCAATGCAATGGTTAAAAAAAAAAAAAAAAGTGGTTTTTGTATTGACGAATGTGTGTCACGTGACCCCCGGTCTCCACATAGATGAGGGTGCCAGAGGTGTACCCCCATCTTTTCAGGAATTTCTAACCTATCCTTTGATTATGCCGTTATCTATAGACCTTAGGTAATTGCTGCCACATCTGGCCAATATCCGCAGAATTGGGCCGACTCATTTGTCTGGGAGCACCATCAAGCGCCCCCCGTTTGGACAGATCTTGATGGGGGGGAGGGTCGGTTTGGTTTTCAGGTGGCACTTTGGTTGTTGGATGTTATTTAAAATATTGGACGATTTCCATGAGCTAATTGGTATTAAAAAGAAATATTTCATTGTAGCGGGGGATGTGCTCTGCGTGGAGTTCGGCTTTTATTTCACTGATTTTGAACAATTGTCGGTAATTTATAAATAGAAGAAAATGTGAATCCTTGTGATGTTCTCCCACCGGCTCATTAGCGGCGCGGCTCTTCTGTTGTGACTGCACGCGCTCGCAGCTCGGGGATTTGTTATGCTGCAGGGATTATTCTGCTGTGATCCATCCACCTGTACAGGCCTCTCCATATGGCTCTCTGTGACATAATGGCTGCAACAAGCCGCAATGAATGGGCTCCGACTCAGGTCGACTCGAAAGTAATGCACCGATTATTGTGTAATATTTTCTGGGTTCGTCTATTCTGCAACATTGTATCAAAGCGGTGAATATATCATGGAACATTGCATCGAACAATTACATCTATCCTGCAACATTGTATCGAACAATTACATCTATCCTGCAACATTGTATCGAAACATTAATATTGTATCGAACCATTACATCTATCCTGCAACATTGTATCGAACAATTACATCTATCCTCCAACATTGTATCGAAGCATTACATCTATCCTATAATATTGTATCGAAACATTACATCTATCCTGCAACATTGTATCGAACAATTACATCTATCCTATAATATTGTATCGAAACATTACATCTATCCTATAATATTGTATCGAACCATTACATCTATCCTCCAACATTGTATCGAACAATTACATCTATCCTGCGACATAGTATCGAAACATTACATCTATCCTGCGACATTGTATCGAAACATTACATCTATCCTGCGACATTGTATCGAAACATTACATCTATCCTGCGACATTGTATCGAAACATTACATCTATCCTGCGACATTGTATCGAAACATTACATCTATCCTGCGACATTGTATCGAAACATTACATCTATCCTGCGACATTGTATCGAAACATTACATCTATCCTGCGACATTGTATCGAAACATTACATCTATCCTGCGACATTGTATCGAAACATTACATCTATCCTGCGACATTGTATCGAAACATTACATCTATCCTGCGACATTGTATCGAAACATTACATCTATCCTGCGACATTGTATCGAAACATTACATCTATCTTCCGACATTGTATCGAAACATTACATCTATCTTCCAACATTGTATCAAAACATTACATCTATCCTGCAACATTGTAGCAAAGTATTAAATCTATATTGGGGCATTGTTTAGCAGCATTACATCTATCCTGCAACATTGCATCGAATCATTACATCAGTTCTTCAGCTCTAGGTGTTCCCTTACCCGAAGGGGTAACCAGCAAGTCCTGTCCTGTGAGGCTTCTTTAACAGACAGGCACAGAGGTGTGGGGTAAATAGTGATCGCTGCTGGAAACCGTTTGAAAGATGAGTTTGAATGATGAATGAATGAAAAGATGCAGGGGTGTAGCTATAGGGGGTGCAGAAGTAGCAGTCGCTCCTGGGCCCTGGTGCCTTAGGGGGCCAAAAGACCCATATGCCACATAAAAAGACACCCGTATTATAAATGACATATTCGGGATTAGGGGCCCTGTTCCACCTTTGCTACAGCACATCATGCCCCATTAAATTATCAAAACTTGGAGATGTCCATCAAAACTAATGTTGATGCAATCCGCATAAGTAACGATCTGTGGGGAGTTTTTACCCCCATTATTGACCTCTCAATAGAGACGCCCTTATTTGCTTCTTACAACAGTGGAAGTCTTTGCCTTTAAATCGAAGCGGTGACAATGTTTTATTTTTTGTATTTCCTAGATGGTTCCATTTGTGAAACGCTATTAATGGGGCATGAGACCACCGCCATCGATCCTATTCTCCGAGCTCTGTGACTTCTCATCAGTGTCTGCAGCAGATTTATGGCCATTTTTTTTCCCCATCAGATGCCGTATCATTTGGTGGCCCTGGGGCCCGTTTATGTATTGTGTGGAGCTGCCCCCGTGTTTGTCTCCCGCTGGGTTGTTTGTGCAGACGGTGAATGTCTCTACTCGTCACGCAGCTTCTTGGGTTTTATCTTGGATGATCATGCAGCTGGATCTCTGTAATGTTCCGGTGGTTTCATCTTTTTCAAATAAAAAGCGTCCGGAAAGTGCTGAGATTTAGAGCGCTGCTTTGTTCCATAACTATGTATGATTTCTGCTTTATTCTGTCACAAGTGCGCACAGGATGCGAGGGAAGTAAAGCACAAACCACTAAATCCTGGGACCTTTCAAGTCCAAAAGTAGCCGAAAAATAACGTATGTTTGGATAATAACAAAAAAAAAAAAACATCCTTTTTTCTGTCTGGAGTCTGAAGGTAATAATACCCAATGCTGCCACTCGTCTGAAAACACGTGACCGGTCGGCTGTCCGCCGCCTCAACCCTCGGTCATAAGATGTTAAAGCACAGTAAAGTCCCACTTGTAAAACTTTCAAAACGAAGGAGTCACGCTCTCTCCCCACACGTATAGTGCCAAAATATGCAACCATAAAGAAAAAACCCGTTCTGTACAATGCCTACAACATAGTGCCATACAGTGCCCACATAATAGTGACTGACAATGCTCAACTAAGAGGGATAGTGGCTCATTATTCCCAACATTAAGTGTAAAATAACCGAACCATCAGAGGCGTTACTAGTAACCATGGGGCCCTGTAGCAAAACTTTGAAAGGAGCCCCACTCTACCGTGGCCACCTTCCAGAGGGAGTCCACAACTTGAAAAGTTTGATTTGTTTTGATCTTTAGTGATGTCACAACAATACAGAGATTAATGCACACAGTGATGTTACAGCATAGAGATGTGAACATAAAAAAAAAAAAAAGTTTAATTCATCTTTAATCTATGCTGTGTGTCTTTCCCTAATGCAGACCGTTAAGTCACATCCTAGAGATAATTCACACGGTGATGTCACATCCTAGAGATAATTCACACGGTGATGTCACATCCTAGAGATAATTCACACGGTGATGTCACATCCTAGAGATAATTCACACGGTGATGTCACATCCTAGAGATAATTCACACGGTGATGTCACATCCTAGAGATAATTCACACGGTGATGTCACATCCTAGAGATAATTCACACGGTGATGTCACATCCTAGAGATAATTCACACGGTGATGTCACATCCTAGAGATTCACACGGTGATGTCACATCCTAGAGATTCACACGGTGATGTCACATCCTAGAGATAATTCACACGGTGATGTCACATCCTAGAGATAATTCACACGGTGATGTCACATCCTAGAGATAATTCACACGGTGATGTCACATCCTAGAGATAATTCACACGGTGATGTCACATCCTAGAGATAATTCACACGGTGATGGCACATCCTAGAGATAATTCACACGGTGATGTCACATCCTAGAGATAATTCACACGGTGATGTCACGTCCTAGAGATAATTCACACGGTGATGTCACATCCTAGAGATAATTCAGTGATGTCACATCCTAGAGATAATTCAGTGATGTCACATCCTAGAGATAATTCAGTGATGTCACATCCTAGAGATAATTCAGTGATGTCACATCATAGAGATAATTCACAGTGATGTCACATCATAGAGAATTCGGTGATGTCACATCCTAGATATAATTTACACGGTGATGCCACATCATGGGTAGTTCACATCATCAAGAGAATTCACACAGTGATGTCACAGAGCAAAGATATATTTACTACTAGATTCTATCTAAAGTTACAGCAGTTAAATTATATAAACAGTGATGTCACAATACAGGGATAACACAGTAGCACAGCAATGACTAGCACAAAACTGTGACATCATAGTGTGATCTGCTAGCATAGGAAAAAAAAAAACAGAATGAGGTCACCATGGTATAATGCACACAATGATGTCACAGTATAGGAATAATGCAAAAAGTGATGCTGGAGCAGATCGATAATGCTCACAGCCGGGGTGCTACAAGTATTCTATTTCACCCTTCATCATCCATAGGCATCACTAACTGCACCTGTGTGAACATGGGCCCTTTGTTTCTGGGCCCCATAGAAGCTGCTATGCCTGCTACCCTGGTAGTTACATCCCTGAGTACCATACAGTGCTAAAAGTTCTAGGTAGTCGCTAAATCACACTATAACCCAACACAAAAATAACATTATTCTACAGTGAAGCACATAGTAATACCATACAGTGCCTGCATAACTGTGTCCCCTCGTTCTTAAATAACATCGCCATTCAGTGCCAAGTAACCGGACCGCACGCCGTGTACATAATAGTGCCATACATTCAGCACGTTACAATACAGGACCCATATAGCCGTATCGGATAGTGACTAAATAGCAGCATTACACAATTTCAAATAATAGTACCGTATAGTGGCAATATAAAGGGCCCATAAAATAAAGGCCCGAGTGCAATACAGAAACTTCTGGATGGAGAATACCGTGAGCAATGAAACTTGTAGACCCTGTTAAATAGGCATATGGGTGCAACGTGCTATAAGAGACGCCTCCTATGTCTGTAACTTAGTGTGTGTGTGTATATATATAATATATGTATATAGATAGATAAGCTAAAAATTGAGTAGAGCACATGATGGGACCGTGTGGGGAGACCTCGGGGCATTTGCCCCTTTTGCTTATACTATGGGCAGACCCCGTCCTGAGACAAATGGTGACCCCTGACCAGTCAAATTCTCAAAAACAAATAAGGGAAATATGAGCATTTATTGAAGTTGTTCCAATACCTGGTGAAGCCGCTGACCAGGCAGCAGTGCGAGTTACTGGAGATGCCGGCGCTGCATTTGTCTGGCATTCTCATTACTATTTCATATATAAAAAGCTGCTGGTGCGGCCGCATAGACCTTCATCTAGTGACCGCCCGGTGTTTGCCTGTCAGTCTGGATTTTGGCAGCCTGTGTTCTTGCTGCAATCAGATGGGGAGATGTAAAGGTAAAAATGTGTACAAACAGCTAAACTATACAGAGATCGATGAGCAGAAAGAACACGAAACCTTGGGGGGGGGGGGGGGTGTAAGGGTTCGTATGGTCGGCGTATAGGATGGAAAATGGCCCTGAGGGTCTCTACTATATGGGAGACTCTACTACCCCCCCCCCTCCCCCATATACACGTCCTTCTCAATGACTTAGAATATCATCAAAAGGGTTCATTTATTTCAGTAATTCAATTCAAAAAGTGTCTCATATATTCTATACATTTATTACACAGAGGGATCTATTTCCAGCAGTTTTTGCTTTTAATGTTGATGATTATGGGAACAGTTAATGAAAACCTAAAATTTGGTCTCTAAGAAAATGACAATATTGGGTAGAAGTTGCAGCTTGTCGCCTCCGGGTGTGACGCTCTAATCAGCGAATCAGCACAAACACCTGCAAAGGTTTCCTAAGCCTTTACATGGCCCAACAGTCGAGTTTCGCTTATAATTGACTGTGTATATTATTCTGATGATCTATCGGGGGCTGACGAGTGCTGAGTGACAGATGGCGCTCTGCGGGGAGCACTCGTAACCTCACAAGTCACTGTGCAGAACGCGCCGGGTACTTTTTACGCACAACGTCGAGGACAATGACAGATGTGATGATTAGACTTATATTCACTTCGGCAGATTTGTATTCAAGCTTGATGGAATAATAATAATTATTGTATTATTAAAGTTTCCAAAATGAGGCAAGTTTCTACAGGAATGAATTAACACCCCTCCCCCACCTCAGATTGAGGCTCCTCCCCTCTATTTGCTGCAATTCTTCATTTTCTCACTGGAGATTTAGTTTCTTGTAGGTTACAATCATTCTGTCCTCACTGTAGTAAAAATTAGAAATTTTTATACACTGATTTCCAGTAGAACCTACAGCAGTCAATCAGGAAAAGTACAGCTGCAGTGTAAAGCATGGGGGGACAGAGCAGAAGCAATCTCTCTGATCTTTGCATTTGTCCTTATAAAAATGCACCTTTTGGGCTCTTGTATACTACAGGACGCTACATCGCATGACTGCTCCTGCTATGGACCTATCTAGCCTGTAACGCATTGATCTCTGCAGTAGAATTAGGTTGCAGGGCGATGTATTTGCGAATATTAGACTGGGGGGGGGGGGGGGGGTTACACGAAATAGAGGTGTACGTGTTATTTCATTCTCCCCTCCATAGGCTAATATTAGTGGCGATAACAAACCACTTTGCACTGCGATCTACTGGAACATAATAGAGTGCAATAATTTTATTTGTTCTGGTTAACATTATATTGTAGTTATAAATCTCCCCCCCTCTGTACAGTATTCACATGGTTTTATTTAGCATTTCACTCCAAAGCTGCATTCACAATTCTGCAGACTTTAGAGCTGAAATCTCCCAAATTTCCTGCTTGTTCAGTGTCTGCGCAGAGCTTACTATTGTGATTTATATTCTAGGAAGTGTCGCTTTTACATCAGGCATTGTATAGCCATCTGATGTAGGGAAAAACGAACTCCCCCCTTTTCTTTCTGAATTATAGGAGCTCAGCTAATCTGTTAGGGGGCTGTCTATCTGCAAACTTGTTGGCTGTTTCCAATAGCAACCACCAGCATAGTGAGTGCAGCTCTGGAGTATAATACAGGATGTAACTCAGGATCAGTACAGGATAAGTAATGTAATGTATGTACACAGTGACTCCACCAGCAGAATAGTGAGTGCAGCTCTGGAGTATAATACAGGATGTAACTCAGGATCAGTACAGGATAAGTAATGTATATACACAGTGACTCAACCAGCAGAATAGTGAGTGCAGCTCTGGAGTATAATACAGGATGTAACTCAGGATCAGTACAGGATAAGTAATGTATGTACACAGTGACTCCACCAGCAGAATAGTGAGTGCAGCTCTGGAGTATAATACAGGATATAACTCAGGATCAGTACAGGATAAGTAATGTATGTACACAGTGACTCCACCAGCAGAATAGTGAGTGCAGCTCTGGAGTATAATACAGGATGTAACTCCGGATCAGTACAGGATAAGTAATGTGTGTACACAGTGACTCCACCAGCAGAATAGGGAGTGCAGCTCTGGAGTATAATACAGGATGTAACTCCGGATCAGTACAGGATAAGTAATGCAATGTATGTACACAGTGACTCCACCAGCAGAACAGTGAGTGCAGCTCTGGAGTATAATACAGGATGTAACTCCGGATCAGTACAGGATAAGTAATGTGTGTACACAGTGACTCCACCAACAGAATAGGGAGTGCAGCTCTGGAGTATAATATAGGATCAGTAGAGGATAAGTAATGTAATGTATGTACACAGTGACTCCACCAGCAGAATAGTGAGTGCAGCTCTGGAGTATAATACAGGATGTAACTCAGGATCAGTACAGGATAAGTAATGTATGTACACAGTGACTCCACCAGCAGAATAGTGAGTGCAGCTCTGGAGTAAAATACAGGATATAACTCCGAATCAGTACAGGATAAGTGATATGTATCTACAAAATTTTTATGTAGTTTATATCTATCTATTGTAAATTGAGAAGTGTTATTCATTAGTGGGGATGGGCTTTTGATGTTGCGGTCATACTGCGGTGGTTGCTGCAATCTTTGGGAAATCGTGGCAAGAAAAATGCCAGATGTATGTAACGTGAGAATAGACCCTTAGGCTGGGGATGTGCTGTAACTTCTCTTAGGGCTTATTTACACGAATAGCTGTGATTTGTGCGCCGTGAACCTCCAAAAGTTTTAAATTTCGCCAAGTCCGAAACTTTTGGGAAATTCTGTCATCCCAATTTTATGTAGAATCGATTTGCTCACCGTAAAATATCGCATTGCAGAAAATCTCACGTAAAATCCTATTCGCAGCTATTGCAAAACTACAACTGATGCATGCTGGGAATTGCCGTTTACAACAGCAGGCTCTCCATAGGCCACGCCTCCAAGATGGCTGCCCTGCTGTAGTCCTCACACGTCCATATAGACTCTTACATTCCTTCCTTGGTATTTGCAGATTAGCAGGATTCTTGCGTTGGATGGCGGCGGCTTCCCTGGGGCGGCTTTGCACCTTGCTCTCCGCTCCGCACGCTGGAAAACACTTTACAACGTTTAATTGCCGCTCGGATAATTTACTGAGCGTCTGATGAGCTTTGATGGGGATTTTGGAGCAAAACCCTTCTACATGCCGGAATTAACGTTTCCGAACGCCTTGCAAATTACCCGTGCATATGTTCTGTTTTACATTCACGCCTTGTAAATGACTCATCTCGCAGCGGGAAGAAACTTCCTTACAAAAAAAGTCACAATTTGGTGAGAAGGGAAGTGGGGGATGGGGAGGGGGTTCTCCGCGCCGCTGTGGATTTAGCCGGAGCGTCTGGTATTGGCAAATGAAGATCAATGCCCGGCTTAATGGTTACAATAGAGAAATTGGTCCCATTCATCAAGGTGAGAAAGTCTTGTAAGGTGCACCTGGCGTCGGCGGCGTCGGGTCGTGTGGACATTCATCACTACGTTTATTAAATGATTCCCGCCAGCTGGTGCCGAATTAACATCGGTCTAACCAATTAACTCCCGGTTTGCTGCACAGAAGCTGAAAGTATCGACACTTCTTTGTGTCTTTTTTTTATTTCTTAAAGCAACTTTCCATATATAGATGTAGCAGAGCTGAGTTTGTCATTTCGTGCAAGTTTTCTTACAGCATTGTCTTAGCTCTGCTATATCTGTATGCAACCCTCCAGGTGAGTATCCAGTAGTTTCTGCATTGGTTTGCGTGAGATCGCAGTGCAAAATTGAATGCTGGGGACCCCACCACCACCACCACCACCACCATCATCACCACCACCACCATCATCCTGTCCACTGGATGTTGGCAGAAAAATCTGTGAATATTGGGCAGGCTCTATGGCTTTGACCACTTTTGGGGACATTTTAACTAATAACTGGGCGACCTCCTTATTTGCACATACACATCAGCATTGAATGCACTTCTTGGGGGTTCGGGGGGTATAATAGAGGTGCCTTATTGCTTCCATTTGCACCCACTTACCTGCCCCCAAAGTGCTGAGGGAGGGTGGATGTATTTATATCAAGCTGTTTTGGCGCTTGTCATGGGCTCGGTGAGCGGTATTGGTGCATCTTTTTTTAATTTAATGTACGCTGCCACTTTTGGGGTTGATTAGTGGGTACAGGTCCATTTACTAACGCAAATCTTTCCTGCGTCTTGTAGACACCCTAATATAAAGGTCTATTGTGGGGGTAGCGCTTTAAATCCATCCAAAGTATGTTCCAGTATGGCTGACATAATGCCATGTGCATAGATACCAACATTTTATTTATTTTTTTCAGGGACACTTAGGGTGTTGAGCTCTTGGTGGGCGAGTCTTATGGGGCGTGGCTTATCTATTGGGGTGTGGCGTTTCAGAATTTCTGCATACAAATAAACTAACAAACATTTCTGCACTAGTTTGGCTGACCATTATTTTGGTAGCCAGTCTCTCTCTCTGGTTATCCGGTTGTATACAGGCAGGTGATGTCTCACTTTATCACTAGGGCTAGGTGATATGTGCTGAGCACTACTGGTAATGTAGATAGTGCCACACTCAGTGCCTCTTATAGATGGTGCTCCACGCACTACTCCCTGTAGATATTACCACACACTGCCCCCTGTAGATATTATCACACACACTGCCCCCTGTAGATATTACCACACACTGCCCCCTGTAGATATTACCACACACACTGCCCCCTGTAGATATTACCACACACACTGCTCCCTGTAGATATTACCACACACACTGCCCCTGTATATATTACCACACACACTGCTCCCTGTAGATATTACCACACACGCTGCCCCCTGTAGATATTACCACACACACTGCCCCCTGTAGATATTACCACACACACTGCTCCCTGTAGATATTACCACACACACTGCCCCCTGTAGATATTACCACACACACTGCTCCCTGTAGATATTACCACACACTGCCCCCTGTAGATATTACCGCACACTGCCCCCTGTAGATATTACCACACACTGCCCCCTGTAGATATTACCACACACGCTGCCCCTGTATATATTACCACACGCTGCTCCCTGTAGATATTACCACACACTGCCCCCTGTAGATATTACCACACACGCTGCCCCTGTATATATTACCACACGCTGCCCCCTGTAGATATTACCACACACTGCCCCCTGTAGATATTACCACACACGCTGCCCCTGTATATATTACCACACACACTGCTCCCTGTAGATATTACCACACACGCTGCCCCCTGTAGATATTACCACACACACTGCCCCATGTAGATATTACCACACACACTGCCCCCTGTAGATATTACCACACACACTGCCCCCTGTAGATATTACCACACACACTGCCCCCTGTAGATATTACCACACACTGCCCCCTGTAGATATTACCACACACGCTGCTCCCTGTAGATATTACCACACACACTGCTCCCTGTAGATATTACCACACACACTGCTCCCTGTAGATATTACCACACACACTGCCCCCTGTAGATATTACCACACACACTGCTCCCTGTAGATATTACCACACACACTGCCCCCTGTAGATATTACCACACACACTGCCCCCTGTAGATATTACCACACACTGCCCCCTGTAGATATTACCACACACACTGCTCCCTGTAGATATTACCACACACTGCTCCCTGTAGATATTACCACACACACTGCCCCCTGTAGATATTACCACACACACTGCCCCCTGTAGATATTACCACACACACACGCTGCTCCCTGTAGATATTACCACACACACTGCTCCCTGTAGATATTACCACACACACTGCTCCCTGTAGATATTACCACACACACTGCCCCCTGTAGATATTACCACACACACACGCTGCTCCCTGTAGATATTACCACACACTGCTCCCTGTATATATTACCACACACACTGCTCCCTGTAGATATTACCACACACACTGCCCCCTGTATATATTACCACACACACTGCTCCCTGTAGATATTACCACACACTGCTCCCTGTATATATTACCACACACACTGCTCCCTGTAGATATTACCACACACACTGCCCCCTGTATATATTACCACACACGCTGCTCCCTGTAGATATTACCACACACGCTGCTCCCTGTATATATTACCACACACACTGCTCCCTGTAGATATTACCACACACTGCTCCCTGTATATATTACCACACACTGCTCCCTGTATATATTACCACACACTGCCCCCTGTAGATATTACCACACACACTGCCCCCTGTATATATTATCACACACTGCCCCCTGTAGATATTACCACACACACTGCCCCCTGTAGATATTACCACACACACTGCCCCCTGTAGATATTACCACACACACGCTGCTCCCTGTAGATATTACCACACACACTGCCCCCTGTAGATATTACCACACACACTGCCCCCTGTATATATTACCACACACACTGCTCCCTGTAGATATTACCACACACTGCTCCCTGTAGATATTACCACACACTGCTCCCTGTAGATATTACCACACACTGCCCCCTGTATATATTACCACACACTGCTCCCTGTATATATTACCACACACACTGCTCCCTGTAGATATTACCACACACACTGCCCCCTGTAGATATTACCACACACACTGCTCCCTGTAGATATTACCACACACACATTGCCCCCTGTAGATATTACCACACACTGCTCCCTGTAGATATCACCACACACTGCCCCCTGTATATATTACCACACACTGCTCCCTGTATATATTACCACACACTGCTCCCTGTATATATTACCACACACTGCTCCCTGTAGATATTACCACACACTGCTCCCTGTAGATATTACCACACACACTGCTCCCTGTAGATATTACCACACACACTGCCCCCTGTAGATATTACCACACACACACTGCCCCCTGTAGATATTACCACACACTGCTCCCTGTAGATATTACCACACACACACTGCTCCCTGTAGATATTACCACACACTGCTCCCTGTAGATATTACCACACACTGCTCCCTGTATATATTATCACACACTGCTCCCTGTAGATATTACCACACACACTGCCCCCTGTAGATATTACCACACACACACTGCCCCCTGTAGATATTACCACACACACACTGCTCCCTGTAGATATTACCACACACTGCTCCCTGTATATATTACCACACACACTGCCCCCTGTAGATATTACCACACACACTGCTCCCTGTAGATATTACCACACACACTGCTCCCTGTAGATATTACCACACACACTGCCCCCTGTAGATATTACCACACACACTGCCCCCTGTAGATATTACCACACACACTGCCCCCTGTAGATATTACCACACACACTGCCCCCTGTAGATATTACCACACACACTGCCCCCTGTAGATATTACCACACACACTGCCCCCTGTAGATATTACCACACACACTGCCCCCTGTAGATATTACCACACACACTGCCCCCTGTAGATATTACCACACACACTGCCCCCTGTAGATATTACCACACACACACTGCTCCCTGTAGATATTACCACACACTGCTCCCTGTATATATTATCACACACTGCTCCCTGTAGATATTACCACACACACTGCCCCCTGTAGATATTACCACACACACACTGCCCCCTGTAGATATTACCACACACACACTGCTCCCTGTAGATATTACCACACACGCTGCCCCCTGTAGATATTATCACACACGCTGCTCCCTGTAGATATTACCACACACGCTGCTCCCTGTAGATATTACCACACACTGCCCCCTGTAGATTTGACCACACACACTGCTCCCTGTATATATTACCACACACTGCCCCCTGTAGATATTACCACACACACTGCCCCCTGTAGATATTACCACACACACTGCCCCCTGTAGATATTACCACACACACTGCCCCCTGTAGATATTACCACACACACTGCTCCCTGTAGATAATACCACACACACTGCTCCCTGTAGATAATACCACACACACTGCTCCCTGTATATATTACCACACACTGCTCCCTGTATATATTACCACACACTGCTCCCTGTATATATTACCACACACTGCTCCCTGTATATATTACCACACACACTGCCCCCTGTATATATTACAACACACTGCTCCCTGTATATATTACCACACACACTGCTCCCTGTATATATTACCACACACTGCTCCCTGTAGATATCACCACACACTGCTCCCTGTAGATATCACCACACACTGCTCCCTGTAGATATTACCACACACACTGCCCCCTGTATATATTACCACACACTGCTCCCTGTATATATTACCACACACACTGCTCCCTGTAGATATTACCACACACACTGCCCCCTGTAGATATTACCACACACACTGCTCCCTGTAGATATTACCACACACACATTGCCCCCTGTAGATATTACCACACACTGCTCCCTGTAGATATCACCACACACTGCCCCCTGTATATATTACCACACACTGCTCCCTGTATATATTACCACACACTGCTCCCTGTATATATTACCACACACTGCTCCCTGTAGATATTACCACACACTGCTCCCTGTAGATATTACCACACACACTGCTCCCTGTAGATATTACCACACACACTGCCCCCTGTAGATATTACCACACACACACTGCCCCCTGTAGATATTACCACACACTGCTCCCTGTAGATATTACCACACACACACTGCTCCCTGTAGATATTACCACACACTGCTCCCTGTAGATATTACCACACACTGCTCCCTGTATATATTATCACACACTGCTCCCTGTAGATATTACCACACACACTGCCCCCTGTAGATATTACCACACACACACTGCCCCCTGTAGATATTACCACACACACACTGCTCCCTGTAGATATTACCACACACTGCTCCCTGTATATATTACCACACACACTGCCCCCTGTAGATATTACCACACACACTGCTCCCTGTAGATATTACCACACACACTGCTCCCTGTAGATATTACCACACACACTGCCCCCTGTAGATATTACCACACACACTGCCCCCTGTAGATATTACCACACACACTGCCCCCTGTAGATATTACCACACACACTGCCCCTTGTAGATATTACCACACACACTGCCCCCTGTAGATATTACCACACACACTGCCCCCTGTAGATATTACCACACACACTGCCCCCTGTAGATATTACCACACACACTGCCCCCTGTAGATATTACCACACACACACTGCTCCCTGTAGATATTACCACACACTGCTCCCTGTATATATTATCACACACTGCTCCCTGTAGATATTACCACACACACTGCCCCCTGTAGATATTACCACACACACACTGCCCCCTGTAGATATTACCACACACACACTGCTCCCTGTAGATATTACCACACACGCTGCCCCCTGTAGATATTATCACACACGCTGCTCCCTGTAGATATTACCACACACGCTGCTCCCTGTAGATATTACCACACACTGCCCCCTGTAGATTTGACCACACACACTGCTCCCTGTATATATTACCACACACTGCCCCCTGTAGATATTACCACACACACTGCTCCCTGTATATATTACCACACACACTGCTCCCTGTATATATTACCACACACACTGCTCCCTGTAGATATTACCACACACACTGCCCCCTGTAGATATTACCACACACGCTGCTCCCTGTACATAGTGCCACAGTGCCCTCCATAGATAATCTATGGATTCCCTCTCCCCGGGCACAGAGGATTCCACCCGAGGGATAGCAGCGGGGCACCTAGAGAAAGACCATCACTAATATCCATGCAAAGTAGTAGCGTTGTGCCTACACTTGCACAACAAAACTAGGTGAGTAAACCAGCTCACTATGCACTGTTATCTATAGACCTTCAAAACAGTTTTAGCTTAGAGGAGCGCCGTTTCCTCTTCTCCTTTACTCTGTAGATAGTGGCACACATCTGTTTTTTAGTTAGTGCCGCAGTGCCCTCTGTAGATAATAGCACAGCCCCCCTGTAGATGGTGCCAACACAGCCCCCCTGTAGATGTCACGCTTTGTCCATATATGGACAGTAATGTCAGGGGCTGCCCCAGAGCAGGAGTCTCGGAGCAGAGCGCTAGTATAGTTTCTGCTCTGGGACTCCGTCTTTGGGGAAGCCCTTGACGTCACTATCCATATATGGACAGTGAAGTCGGGGGCTTCGTATATGAGCGGAATCAGAGGAAGAGCATCGCCAATGCTCTGCCCGGGGATTCTGCTGCAGGAGGTGCCCTGCCCTGACGTCCCTGCCCTTATATGAACCGTGAAGTCAGGGGCTCCAACTTAGAGCGGAATCCTCGTCCAGGGCATCGGCAACGCTTTGGCCGAGGATTCCAGCGCTCCAAGAGGAGTGAATGGCTGAGCAGGAAGCGGATAGTTTCCTTCTCTGCCATAATATTCAATTGTATCTGTGTCCTGAGGACGCAGATACAATTGAATGTAGCAGTTGCTGGGACAAGTCCCAGGACAGTAATTTGCTTTGTTATATACCAGAACATGCTTTGTTATATACCAGTATCCCTTCACCTATGGCCCTTTAGCTGTTGCAAAACTACAACTCTTGCATGCTGGGAATTGTAGTTTTGCAATAGCGAGAGCTACCTTTTATATATGGATGACACCGCGACGGACACCGACAACTGAGGGCACCTGTGCAAAAATACAATATGGACCCTTCCGCCCATACCCACAACTTACGTCTTCTTATATGTTGAGTAACATCCCTGGTGGGCTAGGAAAGTAAGGGAGTTATAAGTAAATACCCTGTTGGTTTATGGCAGTGAGGAGGTTAATGATGACATCCTTTTTGGCCTAGGGTAGCGTACTAAAAAATTACAAGAATCCTCTTGCTAGACTGACTTTTGCTACTCCAACTGTGTTCTAAGTGACGGGTTCTGCATCATCAGCCAATCCGAGAGCAACTCGGAAAATTACAAAGGCTCAATGATTGGATGACTAGGATGATGAAGTGTCTCTGTAATCTATGAGAGACCCATGGCGGGTGGATGAGCGAAGTAGAATACGTCCTCCTTTGGGTCCCTGTGCAGCTGAATGATATGTATGCCCTTGGGATGACCTCACTATTCAACCACTGTAGGCAATGACATCACTAATGAGGTTTTCCTTCTACATTGATAACACAGCAGGGTGCTGAATGAGTGTAACTGTAGGCTGTCAGGGCATGCTGGGAGTTGTAGTTATGCAATAGTTGGAGAGCCACAGATTGGAATCCACTGCTATATAGGGATGACCTCACTATTCCACTACAGGTGATGACATCACTACTACATTGTTAGGGTTATCCTGCTATATTGATTTCCCATCATAGCACTAGATGAGTGTAGCCGTAGGCTGTCAGAGCATGCTGGGAGTTGTAGTTATGCAACTGCTGTAGAGCCACAGATTGGAGGCCACTACTATATAGGGATGATATCACTACTCGACTAATGTATGCGATTACCTCACTAGTAAGTAATTACGGTTGTCCTATATTGATGTGTAGCATTTCCTTCCATCACTGGATACATTGTAACGTCTCCCTCTTGCACGGTTTGTCACATGTCCTATATGTTCTCGGAGAACATACTGGTGTAGGCCGCTTCTGGATTATTCTAAGCATATTGCATTGGAGCTGACTGTAATATTTAACTTTAATGTGCCAGGAGATGGCTGTGGAGACAAGTTGTAATAACAAGGGAGCAGCTGTTTGCTGTGGGAACGACAGACGTGCCTCCGATCAGTTGCGCAGTTCCACAAAGCGAGGTTGACATCCACACCTGTGTGTTTTATAAATGGATGGAATTGGAAAGAAACAAAGCCTGTAACATTCACGTAAAGAAGCGAGCTGTATGCGAACAATCCCGTTAAATGGATTATGCAGGCACAAGTTTCATTCATCTCTGCACATTTTTTTTTTCTTTATAGGCTATAGACACCTTTGCAACTTCCTAAATGGCCTTCATGAAAAATTTCCTACCATTTTGCTGCTATAGTGTCTATGTAACTCCTTCCTCTAGCTGGCTGTCCTGCAAATTCAGACATAGATCCAATAGAACACTGCTCCTGTTCGGGGTTAATGTAATCTTCCCTCTATGTTCTTTCGCCTCCTTTTTCTCAGTGTTAGGCTGGATTCACACAAGCACATTGCGTCCGTAATGGACGGAACGTATTTCGGCAACTAATCCCGGACCGAGCACACTGCAGGGAGCCGGGCTCCTAGCATCATAGTTGGGTATGATTCTAGGAGTCCCTGCCTCTCCGTGGAACTACTGTCCCGTACTGAAAACATGATTACAGTACGGGACAGTTGTCCTGCAGTGAGGCAGGGACTAATAGTATCGTACATAACTATGATGCTAGGAGCCCGGCTCCGTGCAGTGTGTTCGGTCCGGGATTAGTGGCCGAAATACGTTCCGTCCATTACGGGCGTAATGTGCTCGTGTGAATTCAGCCTTATTGATCGCAGCAGGGAGGGGAAAAAGGTTGTACACAGCAGATCAGAGTGTGGAGAGGAGAGAAATCATCCAAGTCTTCAGGGAGGGCAGATCACACAGAATGTCAGTATCAATGTACATAGGGAGCTAACAGATGGGAGGAGGATGCAATCGCACAGTTTATCAGTGTAAAGAGAAAGGAAAGAACCCAGTGCAGGGAGAGTGAGGGGGGAATCACACAAGCAATCAGTGTAGAGAAGGAGGAGAGAACCCAGTGCAGGGAGAGGGTGGGGGAGATTCCGCCAGGCGATCTGTGTAGAGAGGGAGGAGAGATCCCAGTGCAGGGAGAGGCAGGGGGGAATCACACAGACTATCAGTGAAGAGAGAAAGGAGAGAACCCAGTGCAGGGAGAGGGAGGGGGGAATTACACAGGCGATCAGTGTAGAGAGGGAGGAGAGAACCACTTGCAGGGAGAGGGAGGGGGAAATCACTCAGGCGATCAGTGTAGAGAGGGAGGAGAGAACCCAGTGCAGGGAGGGGGGGGGGGAATCGCACAGGAGGTCAGTGTAGAGAGGGAGGAGTGTACCCAGTGCAGGGAGGGGTGGGGGGAATCACACAGGCGATCAGTGTAGAGAGAAAGGAGAGAACCCAGTGCAGGGAGAGGGAGGGGGAATCAGTGTAGAGAGGGAGGAGAGAACCCAGTGCAGGGAGAGGGTGGGGGGGGAATCACACAGGCGATCGGTGTGGAGAGGGAGGATAGAACCCAGTGCAGGGAGAGGGAGGGGGGATCACACAGGCGATGTGTGTAGAGAAAAAGGAGAGAACCCAGTGCAGGGAGAGGGAGGGGGGAATCACCCAGGCGATCAGTGTAGGGAGAACCCTGTGCAGGGAGAGGGAGGGGGAAATCACACAGGTGATCAGTGTAGAGAGGGAGGAGAGAACCCAGGGCAGACTGTGAAGAAGGAGGACTAGGAAAATCACACTTCTCAGCATCCGTGTCAGCCAGCACAAAGGAGATTCCCCATGAACTGTAGAAGAGGATAGCAGTACAGGAATGAAGCTGTGCTGATACATGAGAGCTAGTTAAGGCAGCAGCATCCTTGACACAAAGACATCACATCCAGCATGTGTTCTGGAAGGGAAAAAAGTCTGAAACTGGGAGCAGGGTACAAACGGAATATTACAGTGTATGAAAAGGAATGGAGTGCAGCCTGAAACTTAGTTCAACATTTTCAAATCCAGGTAACCACTAACACTTATAAAAATCATGTTTTGCATCTGTTCTATAATAATTCATAGAATTATTATATAAATATTGTTTAGCTCTATCTATCCATCTATATTTCTCTCTCTTTCGTTCTCGCACTCTTTCTCTCTCGGTTTCTATCTCTTATATCTTTCAATGAGAATGTGACGGCATCTATGAACGTTTACATGATTATTATGTTAAGCCTCCGCTTTAATCTTCCAGGCTGGATGCGTTTGTTGGGGATCGGTCGTGTTGGACAGATGATGATGATGATGATGTTTTTGTTTGTTACGTGCGGGTGAAGGGCGCTTGTGTTTTATCGGTAGCCGACCGCTGCTGGGAGCTGGAAATATTAATCCGAGCCAAGATTTTCCGCTTGATGGTTTATTTGTTTTGAACTGTAGATCTGAACCTTCACGGATGGAATATTCAGTCTCCACATCAAACGAGCGGTGGAGCCGCATCATCTCTTCCTATGGGTTCCCCTTTATTTGCCTCTTTATGATTAGGATCTATATCCTCGGAGGGACATATTTATTAATTCTCATCTTCATAATCAGATTATAAATAGTTGTGCGGAGGATACATTGCTCGAGATATGGCGGCTTCTTAAAGTGACACTTCCCAAATGTAGTCATCAGAGTGCAGACTTCATTCCATACAGTAGAGAGATCCACGCCGTCCTCTGTACTGTTCAATGCACAGATCAAGCAAATATTAAGATAAAAACCTATATACTGCGATAAAGGAATCGGGGAACTTAACATTGTACTCTAGAGGTAGAACAAACCCGGTGGGGGGTTCAAAGGTGGATGGACTTCATGCTGAGCAGTCACCATGTGCATCTCCTGAGGAGGCAGCAGTATACGGTAGGATGTAAAACCAGGGGCATAAGGAATAATTATAGAGCCCCAAAGCAATGTTTCTACGGCCTCCTGCTGTGTATATACGTACAAATTCACACACAGAGGTGCACATACAAACGCACACTAACATACGCACACACAGTCACATACGCACGCATAAACAAGTATGGAAGTACTCGTGCAAACACACACACACACACACACACACACACGCGCGTACAGATACATAGATAGATATACAAACACATTCACACACACACACACACACACACACACACACACACACACACACACATATATACGCACACATACACACATACATAGATAATCCATACAAACACACATACATACACTGATAATCCAAACACACACACACACCACACCATCCTGATCGCCCTTGTTGAACATTGAATAGCACAAGGAAATACCAGCAGGACCAGCTATTTTGGTGCCCTAGGCTGATCAGGCAAATTGCGCCCCCTCCCCACACGCTGATCCTCCTGAATACAATAGTGTCACACACTGTGCCCCCTGACTACAATTGTCACACACAGTGCCCCATGTAAATAGGGCCACCATTAGATAGTGCCGCAAAGTATCGTCTGTGCACCATACCACGCTGTGCCCCCTGTAGATAGTGCAACACGATGCCCCCTGTAGAAAGTGACTACAGATCCCCACATTCAGACCTTAGACCAGTCTAAAATAAAATGTACTCCCTTCTCCTCGCTCCTCTTCTGCTCCCGGGGCCTCCTTGCTGCACTGGGTTCCCATAGTGTACTTCAGGTGCCTCCGCTACTCTGTGTACTGACGTTGTGTGCGCCTGGAGAAGAGGACAGGGGAGTGGTGAGTTAATCGCCAACCCTGCTCACCGCCCCCCAGGACTCCTGTACCAATGAGTATCTCCATCATTGGACAACTACGCCCTCCGCAGAGTGGCAAGGAGGTGCCCTGGCCGGGCATCTACCTTCTCCTACTCCTCGTTCCGGCCCTGGATGCTGGGACTGATTTCAGGAAGTTGCGGAATAAGGTTCAATAAACACACAACAGCGGCGGCCGGATCGTTGTACGGGACTACAGTCCCAGGCGGGATAATAACATCACGTTTTGGTTGGAGTAGTGTCACTGGCTCCTCGGCTCTGGTGTCTTCATGTCACACAATAACACTGATTTACTTTGATTGTTCTCACCCCATTTGTTGGCTCAGTAGGCACAGACCCTTCCAGCTGCAGCAGGATGAGCCATTGTGTGTCCAGCTGAAACGATTTGGATCATTACATGAGACTAGGGGTCAAGTTTGTCACGCTAGGCAACTACTTAAAGGCTATGACCACCTTCACAACCGGTTTTTTTTTTTGCTTTTTTTTTTTTATTGTCCCAATGCATCTAAAATGAAAAAATTTGCAATAAGTCAATTAAAAATGCCCTACCAATTTGTTTCTACAGTTCCTATGCAGACCTATGTGTCTCCATGGTAACAGATAATATAAAAAACCCTTTGTAGTCTGATCCTGTAGTCCTATTGCCTTCCATCAGTCCTCTACTTCTTGCTAACATACATTGGATAACCTAGTAAGAAGTAGGGCACCAATGTAAAAGCGTATAACTTCAGAATCTGACTACAAAGGGTTTGTTTGTAGTCTGTTACTATGGGGACACCTAGGTCTGCATAGGAGCTGTAGGAAAGTTTCAATTTAGATTTATTGCAAAGTTGCTTCAATTTTCACTTACTTGCATTGGAACAATAAAAGTAGTAGTGGTAGTAGTCCAGATCTTTGATTCCTTATATCACTCAATTCAAATGTTGCCCCTGAAGAATATTTTTCTTAAGACTACTGAACCCCAAAACTGACAGTCAAATATGATCTATGAAGGCAAAAGTTATTAACTAAATATTCCACTAAAAGCTAATGCCACCCAAAATGCTACATTTCTCAATGTTATATATTTTGTTGTCACAGCTCCACCCCTTTTGAGAACCACATTGAGTTCCTATAAAAATTTTCTTAAAGGGTAGGTGCATCTTTGGGCTGCTTTGCAAAAAAATATTAGTAACATGTTCATTGTAATCCACTGATATAATGTTACTATTTTTTTAGCTGTTGATTCCATCCAGATTGACTTCTGAAGGAGTAAAATCAAATTCTTATCAGTTTCTCTAATCAGGAGAATCAGACCGGAGATTCACGATGACCTTCACTGTAGTGTTCAGTCTCCTGGTGAATTGCGGGATAATTGAATTAAAGGGGATCTGTCGGGTCTCTATCTGAGCGCAGGATAGGGTATCGGCTGAGACGCTGATCTCGGAGATATAAAGTTTTCATTCAGTATTTTCATGTAAAAAGTTGTTAAATGCTGCGAGACCCTTGTCCACAGACCCTCCCCTAACGTCTCAGCGGAGCTCCTATAATACAGGGGGGCAGTTTGTTTTCTTACATTAGACAAGCTAGTGTAAAGATTGCACTTGTCGGATTAAAAGTCACCATAGCAAGCTTTGTGCAGACACTGAACAAGCAGGGCATGCTGGGAGATTTCAGCTCTGAAGCCTGTAAAATTGTGACTGCAGCTCTGGAGTGTGATACAGGCTGTAACTCTGAATAAGTACAGCGTTGTGATGGACAGCTTCTCAAGGGACCTGATAACGGAGAAAACTGTAAATGTAAAGCAATGCGCTGATTCATGTCTTAATACATCTTTATAGCGGTCAGAGCTTCGTTCTCATGATACAATGCTCCAAATCCCCTTCATAGCCATGGTTAAATGCATCCTGCAGTCACCACTAGGGGTCGCTAAGGGGATTACTGCATACGCCATATACATTAGGGTCCGCAACCTTTTTTGATCCAAGGGCCACGTTGTCCGATTGTACCGCTCCCAAGGGCTGCAATAAAACTTAGAGGTATCAACACTGTATGGCATAAATGTCTGACAGGCGGGGTTCCACTTTTGAAACTCCCAGCTATCGGTTGGAGGCTGCACAGAACAGCATGGCGGGATCCTGGACCGCATATTGTGCACACCTAGTATACATTAATAAAATAGTATGCAATGAGCTCCCCCTAGTGGTGACTGCTGGGAGACAGAATCTTACCATTTACCTCGATCTCTATGCAGGGGATTTTGGAGTTCTGCAGCAGAAGCAATATTAAAAAATCAATCCGCAGAAAATGTTGGAGCTAATTAGAATAAAAAAACAAAGTGACGTTCGAGGGAGGAAAAAGTACTACTAATAGCACTGAATGGTAATATAATGGGCGTGGCTGTGACAACTTGACGTGAAAGTGGTTGTCACCGTAAATAAATGCTGTTGTGGAGTTTTTGTGGCTGAGGGTAAAGGAATGAAGAAGTGGAGGAGTTTATTATACGGAGTACTTTGCATGGATTTCGCATTTAATTAATGTACATCTGTGCTATTAGGAGTCCGTAAATAATGCTCATTGTAGTGGTGTCTGGGCTTGTATATTCATGCCATCCGTTGGCTCTGGGTCCCTCTCTGAGTTATACCCAAGTTTTATGCCATCGCAACGTGTCTCGGCTGCATAGCGGAAATGTGATCCAGTGGTAAAGCTGTAAATGTCACAGGTCGAGCAGCGGCTTCTGAGCGGTGCGTTCAGCCGAGAGCGTGATGGATGCTGCAGATATTTGTGCCTACATGCCTGGGGGAAATCACTTCTGAATTATTGGCCACTGCCAACTAACAAAGACGTTCCATAGATCTCCGCGTCCTGGCTGAATTGCTTAAAATAAAAGGTGTTCAGATGAAACCCGATAAATATTTAAATTCAGGGCTGTATATGGAGAAGGCGCCGGCCCTGCCTGCAGCAAAGCAACATAAGATTATATGTAAAGAGAACAGGACCGGCGGTGGATTCCGGGGTACCCACATGACACTGCTCCGCCGAATTACAGACGCCTACTATGCCCTAAAACTTAAAGGGTTTGTTCACTCTTGCAACCAGTTTTTCCATTATTGCTTCCAGGCATCTAAAATAAAATATCATTGTATATAGTCTTGATTAAAAAAAATAAAAATCTTCTACCGTATTGTGTATACAGCTCCTATGCAGACCTATGTGTCCATGTTTACAGACCTCTATCCCCTCTTCTACTGCCTGTAGTAATAAAGAGTGGAGTAATGGATAACTGCAGTATCTGACTACACACAGAGTTGTTTGTAGTCTGTAACCATAGAGACACATAAACAGGCTGATACATTTTACCTGATACATTGTAACAATATTAGTACAGGATAAAGACTTGTGCTGCTTCTGTATTTAGCCCACAGAGGATTTTTAGCCTGTATACAATTGTAGTAAGCCACAGGAGTAGTAAGTGTATTGGATCTGTACATTTCATGTTTTAGCTTCTGGATGTAAACAATGCATGTTTCCATTCACTGACAGCAAGCAAAAAAATCATGAAAATGGTTGGAAATAACGTTTTTTGTTTTTTTTTTTCGAAAGTTGCAAAATTCTTATTCTATAATGATTACATGTTACTTACAGAAGACAGGAAAACCACGGGACCGACCTGTGAACCAGACCACAAAAACGATGCCACTTCTTTTACATTTGCATAAAAATGGTTGATCCCATTCCCTTTACTACTGGGTCGGAGAGAACCTGTGCAGGACTTGTCTCCATTGGGGTGGGGAATTGCCCCCATGGGTCGGCGAGGGAGATCAATGATCAGACCCTTTTTGTCCTGGGTTGCAAACCCGGCCCCCTAATGTTGAGCCCATTTTGATCTTTTGCTTTGGGGCCCCCTCTCTTCTATGTGCACCACTGGCCGGATCTGTTCATAATATAATGCCGCCTTATTGCAATGATGAATAGGTTTCTCTCAATGTGCAGAACATGGCGCCAGCACATCTTCACAATCCTCTGTAACAGTTATTGGCGCAGGATGAGTTGCTCGGCGCGGGGGTTTATATTTCATCTCTCGCAACGTTAGGAAAGTTCAGTTTTCAGACTTTAGAACCGCGCTCAAAAGAATTTCTGCTGGGAGCGAGTGTTTTCTTGGGAGAATGGGTATTGAACTGGTGAGAGCAGATGGGCGCCCTCCAAATCCCTGCCCCCGTATGTGAGCGCTTTTACTTGTACCTGGAGAGACGTTCCCTCATCTCCTTCTGTTTTCTTGCAGCTTCTTTGAACTGGAAAGCAGCGGTTTAAGGGATGAAATCCGATACCACTACAGATTTAATGGAAAATCCAGAACAGAAGCGTTTCCCTATCGACTGGCAGATGGGCAGTGGCACAAAATCGCTCTGACCGTCAGCGGCTCTCATGTTCTCATCCACGTGGACTGCAACAAGTGAGTAGAGACGGTGTTATATGATGGAGAAGGTTTGCCTGGCCCTTTAACCGCAGCATGTGTATACTGGAGGTGTTTAAAGGGAAGCTCCAACTTTTTGGAGGTCTCTTAATTCTCATATAAGGGGAAACTCTGCAGCAAACCCGACCCAGGTTCCAATCTAAATTCTGGCCGACAGTCTGCAAGGAATAGTGTTTGATTTGGTGCAGATTTTCGGCCAGATTTGGCGCTGCAGACGCCAGATAAGGAGATAAAAGTCTAGACTCTCCTCCCCTGCTCTCCCACAGCCGTGCGTCACTCCACCCCAGGCTGGTGTCTGTAAAGCCGACCACCTAGCATGATGTTTTGTCCTAGGAGACCAGGGGAGATGAGTATAGTCCTTCTTTTTTTTTTTTTTTTCTTGCAAATTCACAACTTCTCCACAGCCCAAAATTTTTTAAAAATCTCATCCACTTTGCTGCTACTGTAATATGATGTGGATTTTCTGACGGTAAATCTGCAGCAGCTGCACTATGTGTGTACGCAGCCTTAGAGGCGATGTAAACCTTTCGAAAATGTGTTGTGTTTTTTTTGTAAATTTAAATTTTTGTAAATTTAAAAATGTGTATCCGTGTGTTTGGTGCAACTTTGTAAATGACCATTTTATTAGAAAATTTTACTTTTTGAGATACAGCTGCTTTGTATCCTGTATACAGAGCAGCTGTATCTAGTGCTGAAACCTGAATCCGTCAGGTTCGCGGGACTGACGGGTTCAGTGACAGTGGGTCCTGCGTGAACGAGCTGTTACCAGTCACATCTAAGTTCATAACTTAGATGTAATTTGATTACACGTGGATCCTACATCACCCGCTGACACTGAACCCGTCAGTCCCGCGAATCTGACGGATTCAGGTTTCAGCACTAGATACAGCTGCTCTGTATACAGGATACAAAGCAGATGTATCTCAAAAAGTAAATTTAAAAAAAAATAAAAAGTAATTACGGTACAAAGTGTATAAACAGACCTGAGTGTGACTTGTATCTTGCAGCGGTCTTTGGTGCTGCTCTCCATGTACGTCCTTGGGTTTTGCTTGCCTAGTAGAGCTGTAGAGCAGGTTGGTTCGTTACTTATGTCAGCGCATCCTGTGAACATTGTAGCGTTTCTTTTAAGTCTCTTTTTATCTTCTTCATTGTGTTTGAACTACAGGAATAAAACTGTGTACTTTTATCAAGCAAGCAAATCTCCAGTCGAATATAAAAGTGCGTGTTTTATTTGTACGACCGTTTGAATTTATTCCGTTCTCCGGCGTCCTCCCCTAGTGCTTAAGCAGTTCGCTCGGTTTTCTCTAAGCTTTAAATGTCGACCTTTTTACATCTGAAGAAATAGAAATCTGCATTATTTTCTTGTGTTCCCCCTGACAAATCCCCAGGCTCATTTAGTAAATGTAATAAGCGGAGGAACTCCGCAGCAATAATCTGCTCCTAAACTATAAATAATAGACAGCGGCCCCCGAATCTCCAAAGTGTCAAGTGAGTTGGAGGCAACAGATGCAGCTCCTGAAACGCACTGCGCACATTGCGAGTC
>NW_027461828.1:270000-317570 GCF_050947455.1 Rhinoderma darwinii
GTCGACTGCAGGCGATTCTATCATCCAACTGTCTGAAGCCGTTATGGACCCCGGCATCTCACCGGAGTAATGGATGTGTTGTGATGAGAACATAGACCACCTGCGCACATTTACATTATTGCGGCGTCCTACGAATTTGACGGATATTTATTGCTCCTTGACATTTAAGGAAGACGTAATATAAAACATTCGGCTTGAGAAGCGGAACATTATTCAGCTCCATTTAACTTTGTTGCCCGGAGCACATCACCGCGCTTTGTAAAACTGTCCAACTTTTGGGAAAAAATGCTGCAATTTATATGTCAATTATGTAATAAAATTCAGACAAGATCTCAGATTGGGATTGGGCGGTTGGATGTAAAAGTCATGGTAAATATTTACAATGCGATTTTCTCAGCGCCGCCTAAACCTGACCGGAGAGGAGCCGCCACGTTCACAGCGCCCACCGTAGATCTTACAAGATGATTTATTCCGGTGTCTTAAAGGAAAACATTTCAGGATCTCCGAACTTCTGAAATTATTATTAGTCACCTGACCAGATGCGTCTTCTACTACTCCGAGCTGGATCTTAAAGGAACACAACATACTTTATTATGGGGCTTAAATCTAAAAATTTGAAGATTGGTATGCAAAAAACGAAATGTCCCATTATTGAAATAATATGTGAGGTGTTGGGTTGTCTGCTAATTTTAGAAAACGCGCCACTCTTGTCCGTTAGCTCTGTCTGGTATTGCAGCTCAGCTCTATGGACATGGACAAAAGTGGAAAAAGAGCAAAACTTTCCAATATCAGAAAAGTCATGTTAGTGCAAACAAAGGTAATTCTAATAGTCCGTTTTATAGTAGTTATATTCTTGTATATAGGAGCAGTATTATAGTAGTTATATTCTTGTATATAGGGGCAGTATTATAGTAGTTATATTCTTGTATATAGGGGGCAGTATTATAGTAGTTATATTCTTGTATATAGGAGCAGTATTATAGTAGTTATATTCTTGTATATAGGAGCAGTATTATAGTAGTTATATTCTTGTATATAGGGGCAGTATTATAGTAGTTATATTCTTGTATATAGGGGGCAGTATTATAGTAGTTATATTCTTGTATATAGGGGGCAGTATTATAGTAGTTATATTCTTGTATATAGGAGCAGTATTATAGTAGTTATATTCTTGTATATAGGGGGCAGTATTATTGTAGTTATATTCTTGTATATAGGGGCAGTATTATAGTAGTTATATTCTTGTATATAGGGAGCAGTATTATAGTAGTTATATTCTTGTATATTGGGGTAGTATTATAGTAGTTCTATTCTTGTATATAGGGGGCAGTATTATAGTAGTTATATTCTTGTATATAGGAGCAGTATTATAGTAGTTATATTCCTGTATATAGGAGCAGTATTATAGTAGTTATATTCTTGTATATAGGAGCAGTATTATAGTAGTTATATTCTTGTATATAGGAGCAGTATTATAGTAGTTATATTCTTGTATATAGGAGCTGTATTATAGTAGTTATATTCTTGTATATAGGGGGCAGTATTATAGTAGTTATATTCTTGTATATAGGGGGCAGTATTATAGTAGTTATATTCTTGTATATAGGGGCAGTATTATAGTAGTTATATTCTTGTATATAGGAGCAGTATTATAGTAGTTATATTCTTGTATATAGGGGCAGTATTATAGTAGTTATATTCTTGTATATAGGGGGCAGTATTATAGTAGTTATATTCTTGTATATAGGGGGCAGTATTATAGTAGTTATATTCTTGTATATAGGGGCAGTATTATAGTAGTTATATTCTTGTATATGGGGGCAGTATTATAGTAGTTATATTCTTGTATATAGGGGGCAGTATTATAGTAGTTATATTCTTGTATATAGGGGCAGTATTATAGTAGTTATATTCTTGTATATAGGAGCAGTATTATAGTAGTTATATTCTTGTATATAGGGGCAGTATTATAGTAGTTATATTCTTGTATATAGGGGGCAGTATTATAGTAGTTATATTCTTGTATATAGGGGGCAGTATTATAGTAGTTATATTCTTGTATATAGGGGCAGTATTATAGTAGTTATATTCTTGTATATGGGGGCAGTATTATAGTAGTTATATTCTTGTATATGGGGGCAGTATTATAGTAGTTATATTCTTGTATATGGGGGCAGTATTATAGTAGTTATATTCTTGTATATAGGAGCAGTATTATAGTAGTTATATTCTTGTATATAGGGGGCAGTATTATAGTAGTTATATTCTTGTATATAGGAGCAGTATTATAGCAGTTATATTCTTGTATATAGGGGCAGTATTATAGTAGTTATATTCTTGTATATATGGGCAGTATTATAGTAGTTATATTCTTGTATATAGGGGGCAGTATTATAGTAGTTATATTCTTGTATATAGGGGGCAGTATTATAGTAGTTATATTCTTGTATATAGGGGCAGTATTATAGTAGTTATATTCTTGTATATAGGGGCAGTATTATAGTAGTTATATTCTTGTATATGGGGGCAGTATTATAGTAGTTATATTCTTGTATATAGGAGCAGTAATATAGTAGTTATATTCTTGTATATAGGGGGCAGTATTATAGTAGTTATATTCTTGTATATAGGGGGCAGTATTATAGTAGTTATATTCTTGTATATAGGAGCAGTATTATAGTAGTTATATTCTTGTATATAGGGGCAGTATTATAGTAGTTATATTCTTGTATATAGGGGCAGTATTATAGTAGTTATATTCCTGTATATAGGAGCAGTCTTATAGTAGTTATATTCTTGTATATAGGGGGCAGTATTATAGTAGTTATATTCCTGTATATAGGGGGCAGTATTATAGTAGTTATATTCTTGTATATAGGGGGCAGTATTATAGTAGTTACATTCTTGTATATAGGGTGCAGTGTTCTAGTAGTTATATTGTATGTAGGAGGCAATATTATAGGTAATAATATAGCTCACTAACCGCTGATTTACCTGCTATCCACTCATTTGATTTATTACATATGATTGGTAATAATCGTTCTATATGAGAAGTCACCTGCACAGTCAGCAAATGTATAGCTTTAGATAGATAATCAATGCAAGGGATGAAGTCTCTTCTTATTCTTAAAATGTAATATCCACGGTTCTGCTTTTTGTCTTGCCTCCGCTTTAGATCTTGCCTTACTTTCGTTGTGTGATCTCGCCATCGGACACTATTGGGCTTCCATAATTCAGCTAACAATGTTGTGTGTCACTTCATTCTTGTGTTTATTGTGCTTTTCTTGTGTTGTGTTACTTATGTGCCGCCTTCCTCTATCAGTCAGATGCCAAGTGGCAGTTGCTATAGTAACCCGTCATCTATCACCTATTGTGGCCATTACTATGGTGCCAGAAATCAAAATAATAGAAAAATCATCTTTAATAAAATCCCTGTGAAGAAAAAAATCCAGTTAGCAGACAGACATTCCATCTACAGGGTTACTGAGGAATAGTTACTTTATGTTCATCGCAATGTTACGTTCCATCACTTTAAAAAAAAAAGTAATCAGACCTACATGAGGAAAATGGAACTATAGAAAGAAGCCTTCTGCAGCCTTTTCATTATAAAAATTTTTTTTTTACGTATTAAATATTTAGAAGAATATTGTGACAAATATATATATTTTTAATTTTTTTTGTAGAATTATTTGGGTTGAACCAACGTTCTTATTTGGTAAAAATTCCAAAATGGGTAAAATAATGTGGTTACTAAAGAAATTATAATAATAATTAATAAATAAAAATAAAATCAACGCACTTTTTACCCATGGGAGTAGATACAATAAAAAGTTGCGTGTAAATTTATAACATTTTTTGAAAAAAAATATGATTTGTTTATCGATTTACAAAAAATCATGCAGAAGATTAGGAAAACATGTAATTTGTTTTCACATAATTGGCAGCACCAGCAATCAACGGTCTTCAGCTTCCCTGCAGCGCCGCCACAGGTGAAATGAAGCATTACACGGTTCTTACTGAAATCAATGGGCTATCTGCATAATGCAGGGCTCGTCTGGCCCTCCAGAGTGAGAGACTCTCTTTATAGCTAATAGAGGAGGGTCTTGAATGCAGATGAGTATGGCATTACTAGCCCAGGTCTGGAAACGCTGATGGGGGCACCATTTACCCTCTTATTAAAGCAGCCCCGGAGCCAAGAAGGTTGCAAGACGCCCTTTTCTAGACTTTCGTTTGCTACTCCGTCTGTGTCAGACATGCCATCACCAGCCAATCACAGAGCAGCTCAGACAAACACAGAGGCTCCGTGATTGACTGATTGGGATGATCAGTGTCTGTGTAATCTTTGAGAGACCCATGTAGACTGTGAGCGGGGGAGGGGACGAGAGAAGCAAAATACTTCAGGCATCATAGACTTTGTCTGTCCCTGGTGCACATGTTCTGTATAGATGGAGTGTGGGCCTTCAAGGTCATTGTAAATTTTAACATGGTCTTCTCCATTTCGCATCCAATGACTAACTTAATCCAGATCTAAAAACGCTGAAAATGTTAGCTTAATATTCTTAAATTCACTCATGGGACCTCTCCGCGTTCATCCCTACACATCGTCAAGTTATAATATTGTTTTCTACTTAAACCATTGCAGTACCCTGCTTGACCACATGGTGTGCTGTGGGGATATGTGTAGTGCAACACTCTGCAGTGACACTAATAAGTGGAAATTATTAGTGCAGGCCACCGATGACCACAAATAATACATCCTGCTGTTTCTTAATTGTTCCAATGCCTAAAACACCAAATAGTTGCTGGCAGGCGCCCGTTTGTTGCATGCTACCTCTGTATTTGTATTGCGTAGCATATTAAGGGCTGTTTGAATGCGGCTTGGAGAATGAGTTATTTTTTCTTATTCCACATAAAACCGCATTGTCTTGTGTACCGGACTGTTCCACCTCCCACGGCCGCCGGCATTGTAATCATCTGTATTCCACTCCTCTTATAACAGATGCATCAAAACGCCTCCGGTCCTGGAGAGCAGGGTCTATACCGAACGCACCAAATAATGCCGCCTGTTTATACGCATAAAGGTTCCCATATTCTCCATTGCGCCCAGCTCCCAATTTGCGCGCTCACACTACGGAGGGTTAAATTTTTGCTTTTGTCGGGATGACGGCTCAGAGTGCCTCCAATCCTAGTTTTTTTTTCTTTAAGTTTTTGTTGAAATAACGTCAGTCGGGGGAGGGTCTGGTCTCCTGTTATGGGGAAGAGGTCGCTGCATCATTTTTTGTGTCCTGTCATTTTGGGCTTTTATATAAAGAATAGATTTACTACATATTTTCTATTCACTGTATGCCAAAGCGATAGATCCAGGACTGCCATCAGGGCATTGCGGCCGATACTGCCATCAGGAGCCCCGTTGAAATTTATAAAAAAAAAGGGGACCGGCACTGCACTTTTTTTTTTTGAGCAGAGTTACTGTAATAATTGGGGCATGAGCAGTTTCCTTTAGGTGAGACCACATGGGCCCCAGGTACCACAGTAACTCCGCTGCTGTCTAGCCCTCCATTTACTCCCCCCCCCCCCCCCCGGGCCTCTTCATCTCCAGGGGGCGCTGCACTAGGACCTGACGCGGGAGTGGGGAGCTGTAAGTAAATGGGGGAATCTAAATATTATTTTTCTGCTCTGGTCGGGCATCTGAGTTTTTTGGGGTCTGAAGTTATTTAGGGGTCTGAATTAGTTTTGCGGGTCGGCATTTGGAATAATTTTGGGGTCTGGGATCTGGAATATTTTTAGGGTCTGGTCTAGGATCTAGATTTATTTGTGTCTGGTCTGGGGTCTGAATTAATTTTGGGGTCTGATTTGTGGTCTAGGTCAATTCTGCGTTTTAGCTTAATTTTGGGATCTGGGTGTTTTCAGGCGTTGGGTCTAGAACCTAGGATAATTTTGGGGTTTGGTCCAGGATCTCTATCCCGATGGCCGCCCTGATTGATGACGTGACTGACCCTTTTGTCAGGGCTTGAAGCTCCGACAATATTACAGCGCCCAGAGGTGTCACCTTTTCCGTAGACCCTGAATTACTCCTATTTCTTGCTATGTAGAGTTTAACCCCCTTGCTCCCACTATAGAAGAACTAGAAATCCGTCACTCTGATGATCCGTAAAAGCCGTAGTCTCTAACGTCCATAGAGGTACAGAATCTGCTGATGTTTTGGGTAACACTGACCCTTCATCGTCCTCCTTCTTTTGCTCCCTCTCTCTTACTGTCCTGCCTGTGTATGTGTCAGTCTTCACTGCAATTTTGAAATTCTATTTGTGAATCCGGATGAACATATAGGTCAGTGTGCGTATCTATGGCACAACGGATCCGCCATGGGTTCGTGACTTTGAAGCCTCTATGCAGAATTGAACAGGTTTCTTAGAGAAGGGGTTGCTATGCTGGTGCCTCCCTCTGTTTCTCCGGCTCACCCTAATAGGGCACCATACAATAGACTGAGTTCTCCAGCCCTGACCTCCTTTATTTCAGGAGACCCCTTTAAGCATTCTGATGAGAGAGCAACAAAACCGTATTTAACTTTTATAAATAAATGGGAAACTTTCATTTACTTTTATATTCATTGGTATTTAATTATTAATAATGAAAATTGTTTCCTTTCTCCCGGCACCTGCGTCCAGCGTCAGAAAGATCCGCTTCATTTACATAGCAGAAACACATTTCACGCTTCATCTGGAAAAACAAAATAGACAAATTGTGACTAAAATATCATTAGGGGGAGAATGAAAGGCGTGACAGCCGGGCCCCTACCCTCAGGGGCCAGAAGGAGAGCGGCAGCAGCGCTGTATACAGGCACATGAGCTTATCAAACTTCAGCACTGGTGTCCTGGGTTCAAATCCAACCAAGGACAACATCTGCATGGAGTTTGTATGTTCTCCCCGTGTTTGCGTGGGTTTCCTCCGGGTACTCCGGTTTCCTCCCACACCCCAAAAACATACCCATAGGGAATTTAGATTGTGAGCCCCAATGGGGACAGTAAAAAAAGTGGACCTCTGTACAGCGCTGCGTAATATGTTGGCGCTATATAAGTAACTGAAATAAATAATAAATAAACTGAATGCCTGTCATGTCAACCTGCTCTCCCCATACTGATGAATACTAGATATTTATATGTATAGAGATCCGACACAGCGTGATGTCATCGCATGCAGCAGAATACGAGCTGCCGTCTGTTGGGTGGGGACTTGGGTAAAACTTCTGCATCAGAGCCCAAGAGTCTCCAGCTTAATTTCTGTCACTCAGGCAGCCAGGATCGACCTTTGTATACTGCCCTGTCCAGTACCTTCTATTGAAGTCCCCCTTATGGTGTACAATATAGTACAGAGATAGAGTGAACATACAACATGCTATACAGCAACAAAACATTGTACAAGTAATAAAATGGGGAATGTAGCTGTATCCTGCGCAGCTGCCTCTACATAGAGCACCACGTGTGGGATTGGGTTGCAAACCAGAGGCTATATAACTATGTAAATATATTCATTACATATCCTGAACTGATCCTGAGTTACATCCTGTATTATACTCCAGAGCTGCACTCACTATTCTGCTGGTGGAGTCACTGTGTACATACATTACATTACTTATCCTGTACTGATCCTGAGTTATATCCTGTATTATACTCCAGAGCTGCACTCACTATTCTGCTGGTGGAGTCACTGTGCACATACATGACATTACTTATCCTGTACTGATCCTGAGTTACATCCTGTATTATACTCCAGAGCTGCACTCACTATTCTGCTTGTGGAGTCACTGTGCACATACATTACATTACTTATCCTGTACTGACCCTGAGTTATATCTTGTATTATACTCCAGAGCATTTCTCACTATTCTGCTGGTGGAATCACTGTGTACATACATTACATTACTTATCCTGTACTGATCCTGAGTTATATCCTGTATTATACTCCAGAGCTGCACTCACTATTCTGCTGGTGGAGTCACTGTGTACATACATTACATATCCTGTACTGATCCTGAGTTACATCCGCCAGGGCTGCACTCACTATTCTGCTGCTGGAGTCACTGTGTACATACATTACATTACTTATCCTGTACAGATCCTGAGTTACATCCTGTATTATACTCCAGAGCTGCACTCACTATTCTGCTGGTGGAGTCACTGTGTACATACATTACATTACTTATCCTGTACTGATCCTGAGTTACATCCTGTATTATACTCCAGAGCTGCACTCACTATTCTGCTGGTGGAGTCACTGTGTACATACATTACTTATCCTGTACTGATCCTGAGTTACATCCTGTATTATACTCCAGAGCTGCACTCACTATTCTGCTGGTGGAGTCACTATGTACATACATTACTTATCCTGTACTGATCCTGACTTACATCCTGTATTATACTCCAGAGCTGCACTCACTATTCTGCTGGTGGAGTCACTGTGTACATACATTACATTACTTATCCTGTACTGATCCTGAGTTACATCCTGTATTATACTCCAGAGCTGCACTCACTATTCTGCTGGTGGAGTCACTATGTACATACATTACTTATCCTGTACTGATCCTGACTTACATCCTGTATTATACTCCAGAGCTGCACTCACTATTCTGCTGGTGGAGTCACTGTGTACATACATTACATTACTTATCCTGTACTGATCCTGAGTTATATCCTGTATTATACTCCAGAGCTGCACTCACTATTCTGCAGGTGGAGTCACTGTGTACATACATTACATTACTTATCCTGTACTGATCCTGAGTTACATCCTGTATTATACTCCAGAGCTGCACTCACTATTCTGCTGGTGGAGTCACTGTGTCCATACATTACATTACTTATCCTGTACGGATCCTGAGTTACATCCTGTATTATACTGCAGAGCTGCACTCACTATTCTGCTGGTGGAGTCACTGTGTACATACATTACATTACTTATCCTGTACTGATCCTGAGTTACATCCTGTATTATACTCCAGAGCTGTACTCACTATTCTGCTGGTGGAGTCACTGTGTACATACATTACATATCCTGTACTGATCCTGAGTTACATCCTGTATTATACTCCAGAGCTGCACTCACTATTCTGCTGGGGGAGTCACTGTGTACATACATTGCATTACTTATCCTGTACTGATCCTGAGTAACAGCCTGTATTATACTCCAGAGCTGCAGTCATAATTTTACATGTTTCTTTGGAAATAGTCAAAAAGCTTATTGAAACACACTGCTAACAGCTTCGCTGAGCTCCTATAATGCAGGAGGCAGTTAGATTTTCCTACAGAACATTACTGTACCGTTACATCCTGTATTATACTCCAGAGCTACACTCACTGTTCTGCAGGCTTCAGAGATAAAAATGTCCCAGTTTTGCCTGTTTTTTTTTGCCAATTTTGTTCTATGTTTTTATGAGCTTGCTCTGGTGGTTTTGCATTCTGGGAGGTGTCATTTTTACAACAGTCCCTGTACAGTCATCTGATTTAAAAAAAACAAACTACAGAATGTATAGAAGAAGAGGTACGGTATATGGACAGGTGAGGAGATGCAACGATATAGGCTCCTGGGTATTATAGGACATGCGGCTCTTCATAGGCGCTATATAGCCAGGATATACTGGATTTGGGTTGATTTGAGGAGCACATATCTCCTGTCTTTCCGATTTCTGAACGGTCAGTCTGCCCATGTATATGGGTCACAGTTGAAATTCTGTAGTAGGAAATTGAATAGGTAGAGATTATATACTGTAAAATATAGAAGGGTGTGTGTGTGTGTGTGCGTTTGATATAGGTTGATTAGAAGCAAGTGTGTAACTACCTTTATGGAGGCCTGTGTGGTACTTTGGGGCCCAGTAGCTGAAGGGGCCCATCACCCGGTTACAGCAGCCTGAGTGGTGAGGGGTCGATTACTCATCACTGTGGAGGGATCCGGATAGTGAAGAAAAATGGGAAGACTATAATAATCCTGGAGTTTCTTGCGGCAGATAATGGTGCTGGGGCAGTGCGCTCCGTTCCAGGTTTAGTTGTGGGCGGGGTTTCTGTGCGTTCTGGTTCCGCCCCTGCTTAGAAGAGAAGATACAGAGGGAGCATAGACACAACGTAAGAAATATATAAACAGAAAAGCCTTTCCCTCTGTACACGGCCCCTCTTGGGCACGTCCCCGTGATTTCATTGATGACTTGGTTGTTGGTTTTGTGTCCCGCTGCCACAACACGTTGATTTGTAGGCGACATTGTTATTTTTGGAATCCCACAGAGGAACGAATCAAAGCTGCCGATGAAGCCAATTAAAAAAGAAAAACGACAATGACGTGGGGGGGGGGGGGAATTAGACTTTTTACTTGGGCTTCTTCTGCGCTCACTCCTCCGCTCTTCACTATATTCTGGAAACAAGAGAAATTCTATGTGACATTTGTGTGACAATACAACTCCGTGGGGCTCCCCAGCTGTGGTAGAACTACAACTCCCAGCAGCAGATAAATTCTAATATCCCACATTGTTCATTGAAACTGAACACCCCGAAACTCGATGGAATAGTCTTCCTATAATGTGACGATCAGAAGTCGCATATATTCTGTACGACCAGCGCAAATCCAGCGTCTGTGGTAACGAAAAGAAGACGTCACTAGGATAAGGCTGTGAATGTAAACGCCGGTCACGTTGACCACAGAAAATAATACCCTCATACAATGCCCACATAAGTCCCACCATGCAAGCGCACACAAATAGTCACAACATGAAGGCTGGCACACGGACTACACATGCGCTCAAGCATAACATACAGGCACGCTCACTACATACAGGCACGCTCACTACATACAGGCACGCTCACTACATACAGGCACGCTCACTACATACAGGCACGCTCACTACATACAGGCACGCTCACTACATACAGGCACGCTCACTACGTACAGGCACGCTCACTACATACAGGCACGCTCACTACATACAGGCACGCTCACTACATACAGGCACGCTCACTACATACAGGCACGCTCACTACATACATCCACATGTGCACAATTACTACATACAGGCATGCAAAGATATATGCACACTCACATACACTACATTCACATGTGCACGCTCACTACATACAGGCATGCCCACGTAGTAACCATACACACACTACACACACACACACTTTTATATTTACTTGCATTACAGCACCACACACCATTATTTAAATGATGGCCCCTCACCTGGGGGTATAGTGGAGCAGCGGTGTGGGTGGGGGTATCCGCAGCCATGGGTTGCTATATTCATAGAACTAGTGAAGACCTAATAAATCAACAGAAAGCTGAGCCAATGAGCGGCTGGCGGTGATTTTATTCAATTATATAGCGCCAACTTATTCTGCAGCTCTGTACAGAGATTGTTCACTCACATGGGTCCTCTCCACCTTTGGGTGGGGCTCACAATCTAATGTGTAATCTTGTCAGTCACCCAGAGGTGGTGTGTGCTGTGTATCTAAGCCCATCATGTGTGATAATCCCTGCTAAATCCATGTATCTAAGCCTTCACTTCAGCGTTCAAAGTCTCCATCACAGAATTCAACACATTTGACAGAAAAAGTAGCGCAGTGACACCACGATGGATCCTATGATGTGTGATCTTGTCTGCTGAGCTGTGTATCTAATCCTCTTATTGTGTATCTAATCCTCTCATGTGTGATATTGTCTGCTGAGCTGTGTATCTAATTCCATCATGTGATACTGCCTGCTCAACTGCTTTATCTAATCCTATCTTGTGTGATACTGTCTACTCAACTGCTGTATCTAAGCCTATCCTGTGGGATACTGTATGCTAATCCTGTGTATCTAAGCTTATCCTGTGTGATGCGGTCTGCTTAAACCTGTCTCCTTCGTGTGCTTATCATGTGTGATACTATTTGTTCAGCAATTGTATCGAAGGCTTTCATGTGTGATACTGTCTTCTGAGCTGCTGTATCTAATCCTATCATGTATAATACTGTCCGCTAATCTGTTGTATCTAATTCTATCGTGTTCTACTGTATGCTGAGCCGCCGTATCTAATCCAATCGTGTGTTCTACTGTCTGCTGAGCCGTGTATCTAATCCCACAATGTGTGATACTGTTTCATGAGCCGCTGTATCTAATCCTATCTAAACCCTGTATCCAGGTCTTTCATGTGCGATACAATCTTAAAGAACCAGACCGCTCTGCAGGCTTTGTTTAGGTCATGAGCGCCTTTGAAACACGTTACGCAATTCTTTGCGCTCCTTTAAGTCCATACGGGTTTATTTTCGCCTCCACGAATAACGAATATAAATTATTCTCACGTTTTTTTCCCCATAATGTACGAGACGCCTATAACTTGTACTTTAGAGTACAGCGGCTCTCGGAGGGTTAATACTTATTACGGACCGGAGCTTTGTGCCGCGCGTCTGTGGAGTGGCGTCTCGTAATTAACTACTTGTTTTTTTTTAAATAGTCAAATTTCTTAAAGGAGCCACAATGTATCTGAACATGAAGTGCGGCTGATGAAACGTCCTTTTTTTTTTTACGAATATTTGATAATAAAATTTGCAACAAATGAATTTTTTCTTTTTTTTTTTCTCGTCCTCGTGACTCCGACGTAAATCACGACCTACGAGCTGGAAGCCGCCGTGATGGAAGGTGCTGAGAGCAGCGTTCTGTTCTCTTTAATATTCCTCGGCCGCTGCTCGTTGCCAAATCCCATTTTTCAGATCAAAACGCAAACACTTTTTTTTTTTATATAAAGCGGTTGCAGCGGCCGCAATGGCGACCACCGGCGACAAGTGTTGGAACCGAGTCCTGCAGCGAAGTCGGAGCGGTTATCTAAATTGGGTTTTTATTCAGAGCTGCAGACGGCGAAGATAACGGAACGTCTTCAAATTTACACAAGGAAAATTGGTTTTCTTTTGAGGAGCGGAAATGTAGAACGTAAAGGAAGTATCATTGTAATCTACTTAACCCTTGCTAGGGATTGGCCAGTCGTGTGGAGGGGGGGGGGGGGGGGGGTCAGCAGCCAAAAAGATCTTCTGTGGGTCATTGTGGGGTAGCGGCATTATTTAAAGGGGGTGTTTATTTTGAACAACACCTGTTCGTGTGATAGCCCCCTCCCCAATCTATAACGGATTACGGGGGTCCCGCTGTTTCAGGTTGTTGTGACCATTCATGCCCCTGCTTCATATCCATGCACATTTGCCATTCAGGAACCTGGGAAAGCTGGGTGACAATCCTTTTGGAAGCTGTAGTGCGGCGATATTAGTGGTCACTCAACTTTCCCCGAAAACAATATAACTGAAAAATGTCTGAAAATGATTTTTGACAGAAGAGGAATTGTATTTAGTGGTTCAGGCGGAAATGCTGAATACGGGAGCGGTGATGGCGGTCATATTGGTTGTTCAATATTAGCATTTCATTCATATAATGAGGTGAACGAGTTGTGTTCAGATGTAGCAGAGTTGGGTTTGTCATTCAGCAATCTGTGATGTCTCGTATTTTTCGGCGGTGTCATACGATCAGGACTTTTCCTGTAGTTTTACATAGGACTTCAGGATTGCTCCAACTGGATCTGTCCGCAAAGTCCCAACTCTATGAAATCTCGCCATTCCAATAATACTTATTGGGGGGCTCATCCCTACAGCATGACTGAACCCCCTAATTTTTTGCTATAAGAAAGTTTCTACATGGGACTACACAAAAACTCCGCCCGAACCTTCTGCGTTCTCTTTCCCAACCACTGCGGAGCATTTCCATAAACGTGGGTTGATAAAGAGTTAAATGACAAATCCGCTCTGCTGCACCTGTTCTGTGATTCTGTCATCACACGCCTCATAATTCTGTCTGCGTAATAAAGGAAATCCCCACTAAGAAAAGTGAGAAGAAATTTGAAGCCCACGGAGGCAAAATAGGCTGCAAATTATAAAGATAATTCTTTCAAATCCGTTTCCAGCAGCACAGAGTATTTCAGGAGAGTTGTGTGCCAGTACTCCGGTTTGTTCTTCTTGGTTTGAAGTAATCATGAATCTAGCATTGGTGTTCGGCTTGTCTCCCGGTGGCTGCTCCGCCACCTTCCTCCGCCGCCCTCCCAGGGGGCTCCTGCTCGGATATTTAGATGGGTTTGTGTGCGGGTCATGCCGGGACCGCACTTAGGACAGGAGTTTCTCCGACTTTTCAATTCCTCTTTGGAAGACGTTCTCGGTGATGCTCGGAGGCACTTGCTCAAGATCTCAGCAAAGTGATTACGGCTTCAATCTCCTCTGACTGTTTTCTTCGCTTATAACCCGCCATGTAGGAACCGTACTGATTATTACTGCTTATCAGAGTCGGTGGTATCTGGCAGAGAAGGGGAGGAGGGAGGAGGAGCTGTCCTCACATATTGCTACTGTATATCAGAGTCCGTGGTATAGCTAATATATATATATACTCCCAACTCTCAAGTATCACAAAGAGGGACAACCTCTAATCCCACCCAATCTCCGCCCTCACACACCCGGTTCAGCCCACACAGTATCATGCTCCCATAGTGCCTCCCGCACAGTATCATGCTCCCATAGTGCCTCCTGCACAGTATCATGCTCCCATAGTGCCTTCCACACTGTATCATGCTCCCATAGTGCCTCCCGCACAGTATCATGCTCCCATAGTGCCTCCCGCACAGTATCATGCTCCCATAGTGCCTCCCGCACAGTATCATGCTCCCATAGTGCCTCCCGCACAGTATCATGCTCTCCTAGTGCCTCCCGCACAGTATCATGCCCCCATAGATGCCCACATACAGTATAAAGCCAACACAGATGCTCCCATACAATGTAATCCCCCCTAGCTGTCCTTATACAGTATAATGCCCCCAAAGCTGCCCCTAGTGCCAGTGCCCTTGTAGATAGTGCCCCTATATACTGCCACAGTGTCCATGTTGATCGTGCCATTGGGACTCCCTCTAGGAACGGAATCCCCAGCCAGAGCATATGCCGGAGAGTCTATTCCTAGAGGGAAGCCCTGATGTTACTGTCCATATATGGACAGAGACGTCCGTTGCTACTCCCTGAGCGGAATCCCCGTTGCAAACTGGCCGGTGATTTCAGTCCAGGAGGAGCCCCTGACATCAATGTCTATATATGGACAGTGATGTCAAGGGCTTCCCCAAGCACGGAGCTTAAAGTAACGCCTTCTGCTCCTCCGTTCTGAACTAATTCGGAAGCAGGGAGCTGATGGCTCCGTGCTTCAGCATTGGGTTCAACTAGATCTGATTCCTGAGGACGCAGATACAGTTGTCCTTCGGGACATGCCCCTGGCTGCCCGTGACAGCGGGACACTGCCCGGAATTCGGGACTGTCCTGCTGAATCTGGGATGGTTGGGAGATATGAATCATCTGCAGAGGCAGCTGTGAGGGGAGTGTGAGGAGGAGCTGTCCTTACCTATTGTTACTGTATATCTAGTGGCCCTCGGAGCCCGTGGTATAGCTAATATATATATATAGTTGAGGAGGAGCGGTCCTCCACTATTGTCAATGGTGGGTCCTGTGTTATCTGCCGTCCGCTGTCTAACGCTCTGTTCACATCTGCGCTTGCTTTTCCGTTTCTCTGTTCCATCATAGGAACAGAATATGAGAAAAACTAGAGCGCCGGATCTGTCGCGCGATCCAACGGAGCCAGACAAAAACCATTGACTCGTGGTTTCCTGCCTTTTGCCGAACAAAATAGCTCCGCATGACCTGCCCCCCGGCGTATACAGCACAAGCTGAAAAGTGTGAAGGTTGAGACACCAGTGTAAGAAGTGCAATATTTATTTTTTATTTTTTTAAATCTAGACAATGACATAGAAAAATGCAACAAAAACAAATATAAAAAAATTCAAAAATATCGCTAGCATAAAAACTTGTAAGATGTTTCCCAGCCGAGATGTGGATCCTTGATTGGAGTGGCGCTGGCTCAACTGAGGCATTGAGTCTACGGAAACTCCCCGCACTTCACCTTTGCGTATGGACTTTCCTGGTCGGATTCCCAGGTCGCGGACCTTAGAATAGTAACTGATTGTCGCCCGACACGCTGCTAGGGACAATGAAAACGGGAGCAAAGGAGGTCAGGAATGGAGCCAGTGGTCGTCTTCAGCAGATCGGATACAACAAGCCAGAGGACCAGGAGAAGACGTGATCAGGAGACGTGCCAGGGGTTGAAAACCGGGAGATCAAACTACAAGTACCAGGCGACAAATACAAAAAAGCATGACCAAGGCAGAATCCAGAGATGAGGCAAAGGTCAGAGTCCAGGTCAACCGAAGTGATCGCTCAGAAGAATGTACCGTAAAGGAGACCTTCCGGATTTTATTTTTATTATGTAGCCCTTCTACTCGTGGACAATAAAAGGGTTTTTTAATTATTTGTATGGACCTGAGCGCTGCATCGGTGCTTAGGTGAGCGGGGATGTTTTGTTTTTTTTGTTTTTTATTAACTATTAAATTCAAAGACCTTATATTTTTCATGAATAAGAGGTCTAGATAAAAAAAAATCCCCCAAAAAAGAAAAAAATCTGGAGAACTCCTTTTAATGTCCGGAATTCATTTTTTTTATTTTTTTTTATCTTATATTATAAATTCCTGGTATTTGGGTCTTTTGCTGCTCAAAAAATTCTTATATTCGGATAGGAAAAAGTTCCTGCTCACGTGACCAGTTTCTCCTGCGATCCATAGGGATCGTTTCACATCATTCCTTTGTAATATTTGATTTCTGAGTTCTGCAAACTGAAGATTGACAGTTCTGCTCTTCGGCATCGTCTGTAATGAAACTTTTATATAGCCGGATAAATAAATAAAATGAGAATAGAGACGCCGGAACTTCTCTACTTGAGTTCTCTCCGCGCAGCTCCTACGTGCGGCAGATGGTGTGCTGGTGGAAAATGAGGATAGGGAGCAAATCCGACTTTGTTTTGAGTCTCGGATGGAATGGTAAATTTCTCGGGAGGGAAGCTTGTCCTTTGTTTGGGTAAATTAAGATTCTGGAAATGGAGACAAGGTATGTCTGATAGTCAACCTGCCGTGTGCTCATGAAATAATCAGACACCCCCCCCCCCACATCCTGGAGGAGACGTTCTAGATACTGGAAGTCTTGCAGATATGACTAACAAACGGCTCAAGAACTCCAGCAGTTTTTGTTTATTTTGTCTTTTTTTTTTTTTATAAATTAAAAGGACAAACCGTTTGCAATAATCGACCTATTTAAAAACCCCAAACTAAAAAAATCAGCATAAAGATAGAAAAATAAAACTTAGATACACTAAAATTAATGGGGTCGTCCAGAATTAGAAAAACATGGCTACCTTCCAAAAACAGCACCACACCTGCCCACAGGTTGTTCCTGGTATTGCAACTCACCGCATTCAGTTCAATGTAGCAGAGCTGCAATACCAGACACATACTATGGACAGGTGTGGCGCTGTTTTTACAAGAAAGCATTTTTCTAATACTGGACAACCCCTGTAGTTGTCAGGCTGATATAAGTTTCATATAAATACAAATGTATGTTTGTCATTTGGGAGAACTTTTGGGGATATCCCATGTTGTCTGTTTTTCAAAAAACTGAGGGGAGATTTTAACCCCTGTTGGTCATAACCTTGGGATCCCTTGCAGCCTACTTTACTCCAGGGGACCTATTTTCCAAAAAGGGGGTTGCCCAAACTGGACACCCCCTTTTTAAATTTCACCACTGTATTTGGTAAAGCGTCTAGTCTTCTATGTATTCTATGTACCTGCCAGCTGTAGACCCGATCGAATAATGTCGAGGGTTAATTTAACTTTGTAATCTCTGCAGCGCTCCCTCCTGCCCCGCAGTGCACCGAGGCCTTTTAACTAAGCAGAATAAATCCAAATTCAATATTTCTGTTTCATTACGCTTTGATGTTTGTCTTTATGGATTGAGAGGTTGAATTTCCCGGAAACTATTGACAGATAATGATGAAAATGATGACATTGCAGGATCTTCAGTTTTTCTTTGATGCAGTTTATGAATAATGGTGATTTTGTAGAGAATCTGGAAGTTTTAATAAAGTTTTAAGCTCAAAATATCCTTTTTGTATAGGATACTTGGAAGTAGCCATTTTGTCGAGAGCGTCTCTTGACAGAGTAAAGAAACTGATACTATACTGACCTTCTAGTACTTCAGGAGATAATTTGTAGGGCATGTTTAAAAATTTTCTGATTATTCCCCGCCCCTTACAATAGAGACCACGCCCCCTAATGCCTATATAATCGGGACAGCCGCGGTGCTATCTAAATATAGTGACAACCGTATTCTCCATCAATACAAATAAAACAAAGAAAATCTAGCCTATTACCTAATTCAGGGGTGTGTCTGTCAGCGTAGCGCTGACAGATTACAGATGGAAACCAGCAGAATTATAAACACTAGATATGATTTTATATTACATTTAACGGTTGGTACAAGATAAGTTACATGAAGCATCTGTAAAGTTATTTTTTTTTTTTCAACATTCTGCGTAGATTGAGAATTGCAAATTGATTTTCAAAAAGGACTTGGAAGCTGCAAAATTAGCCATGAATAAAACTTAATCGGAGACTTCTGGGACATGAATCTCATGACTTCACACACAGTTAGGGTTCGGTACATCACACACAGTTGGCATTGAAAGAAAAGGATCCCCAGGTGTTTAAATCTATCGTCCCCTTCTCTGTTGTGGCTTGGAAACGGCAGACGTGTCACCATTGTAGCCGGAAATATGAGGCTCCTTTCCTGGGGATGACTGGGAGCCAACAAGTCAGCGGTGATTCACATCCTTCAGGATCTTGGGTCTCCAACACATCTAGAGTCACTTTTTATACCTAGTTTAAAGAGTTCAATGACTGTCAGATTGCAGAAAGAATTTTCTAAGCAAAGCAATAGAAAGCGCGATAACATAAATGGTTCACTAATTCTGAATGTCAGTCCCATTATCTCTCAGGATAAAGCGGATATTTTATATTCTCTCTAGTAGGAGATGGGACAACTAATGTAAATACTTTATTTATTTATTTTTTAAATAGAGACCAAGACTGTCAAAACAAATTGGATTCTTTACTTTTAATCGCCCTAAATACGATAATACTGCCCCCTATATACAAGAATATAACTACTATAATACTGCCCCTATATACAAGAATATAACTACTATAATACTGCCTCTATATACAAGAATATAACTACTATAATACTGCCCCTATATAGAAGAATATAACTACTATAATACTGCCCCCTATATACAAGAATATAACTACTATAATACTGCTCCTATATACAAGAATATAACTACTATAATACTGCCCCCAATATACAAGAATATAACTACTATAATACTGCCCCTATATACAAGAATATAACTACTATAATACTGCCCCCTATATACAAGAATATAACTACTATAATACTGCTCCTATATACAAGAATATAACTACTATAATACTGGCCCTATATACAAGAATATAACTACTATAATACTGCCCCTATATACAAGAATATAACTACCATAATACTGCCCCTATATAGAAGAATATAACTACTATAATACTGCCCCCTATATACAAGAATATAACTACTATAATAGTGCCCCTATATACAAGAATATAACTACTATAATACTGCTCCTATATACAAGAATATAACTACTATAATACTGCTCCTATATACAAGAATATATCTACTATAATACTGCCCCCTATATACAAGAATATAACTACTATAATACTGCCCCTATATACAAGAATATAACTACTATAATACTGCCCCTATATACAAGAATATAACTACTATAATACTGCCTCCTATATACAAGAATATAAATACTATAATACTACTCCCTATATACAAGAATATAACTACTATAATACTGCCCCTATATACAAGAATATAACTACTATAATACTGCCCCCTATATACAAGAATATAACTACTATAATACTACCCCCTATGTACAAGAATATAACTACTATAATACTGTTCCTATATACAAGAATATAACTACTATAATACTGAACCTATATACAAGAATATAATGACTATAATACTGCCCCTATATACAAGAATATAACTACTATAATACTGCCCCTATATACAAGAATATAACTACTATAATACTGCCCCTATATACAAGAATATAACTACTATAATACTGCCTCCTATATACAAGAATATAACTACTATAATACTGCTCCTATATACAAGAATATAACTACTATAATACTGCCCCCTATATACAAGAATATAGCTACTATAATACTGCTCCTATATACAAGAATATAACTACTATAATACTGCCCCTATATACAAGAATAGAACTACTATAATACTGCTCCTTATATACAAGAATATGACTACTATAATACTGCTCCCTATATACAAGAATATAACTACTATAATACTGCCTCCTATATACAAGAATATAACTACTATAATACTGCTCCCTATATACAAGAATATAACTACTATAATACTGCCCATATATACAAGAATATAACTACTATAATACTGCTCCTATATAAAAGAATATAACTACTATAATACTGCCCCTATATACAAGAATATAACTATTATAATACTGCTCCCTATATACAAGAATATAACTACTAAGTCTGTTGACTTATCTCACTCTGTCTGACGTCCTCTCTGTCTGACGTCCTCTCTCTCCTCTCGCACTCTCTGTCTGACCTCCTCTCTCTCCTCTCCCGCTCACTGTCTGACGTCCTCTCTCTCCTCTCCCGCTCTCTGTCTGACGTCCTCTCTCTCCTCTCCCGCTCTCTGTCTGACGTCCTCTCTCTCCTTTCTGTATTCCCACAATGCACCAGCATTTCCTTCTTGGGCTGTTTATCGTGGCTATGACACATATGCCTGTTATCAGTGACTCACACCTATACCCCTCATGATTGGCTGTGCTAGAGGGAGGGCTGCCAACTAGTCATTGAGGGGAAGTTTGCCGGGCCAGCCTCCTAAGCTCATGTGATCATTCTTCTCTGTCTTGTTTTCTTTTGATCTGGTGCGATGCCGGAATCTGAAAGTAGAGCAGGACATTTTTAGGTATTTTTGTTTTGGTCATAAAAATCCTTTACCTGAAAAATCAGATTGTTAGTTTGTGGGGCCGCCATAAGTGCGTTTTCACGGGCACGTTCTACCAGCCGCACAAACTGCTCCATTATCTGGTATAGCATGACAGTCCACAAAAAATGGGTCTCATGCGGGGTGTTTGCTTGGATTATGTTTGAGTAATTTTTTACAATTAAGGCTATATTACAATATATTTTATTTTTTTCTAGGATTTATGAGCGAGTGATTGATCCTCCAGAGAGCAACCTATCACCTGGGAGCAGCCTGTGGCTTGGACAGCGAAATAGGAAACATGGATTCTTTAAGGTAAACCCATAGTCCCAGAACTTCCACCATAATATTCGTAAAATGTCTTCCCATCCCTATAGAGTGCTATCCGGCCCCGTAGATCGCTGGTCAAATGTTGCAGATTGAATTTGTCGTTTTACCATGCGCTTCAACATTTCCCCATATTTGTGGGACCTATAGCTTTTTCTTGGTTCATGAATAAAATGCAACTGCAGTAAAGACTGATACAAAATAAGAGCGGTAGGAGAGCGTGAGGTGAAGCTATATGTCTTCTATGTGTATTATTATAGTCATTAGTCAACATTGTAAGCGGTCACCACAAAATCTGCTACTCTACCCAGGGACTTTCATGGACCGACTATAGATCCTTAGTTTCTCCATTCCATGGTGGCCGATCTTGTAGCATTTGCCATGAGTCTCAGATCTCTAGGATCATTAATATTACTACGTGCCATCAAATAGATGTTGACCACTGGTAACCATAGGAATGGGGTTTCTCTAGAGTGTCTGCTCTTCTCTGGGTCTTCGGGTCCCTCGTTGATTGTTTTATGGCTTCTGTGATGGTCTCCATCCATCTTGGTGACGTCATCCTGTTCCTTTTTCTCTTCAACTCTTTGGACCATGGAGTAATTGTCTTAAGTCTGGAGTGCGGTTGAGTTCACACTGCATTTGAGGCTTCGGTCGAAGGTTTAGATCACGAGTATTTCCTGATGTATATCTCCAACGTACGCCACTGTATAGGTCCACGTCGTCCATAGGCTCCATTACATATAAAGTATACTGCGTGGCATTCGTACATACACTGCTGTGTGGATACAGCTCTAGATAAAGCCTCTGTCCGATCATTTGTGCTTTATCATGCGGAAGGTTTAGCTCCTCTTTAGTTCATTGCAGGCAGGGGTGTATGCAGGATTTTGTCAAGAGGGGGGCTTCAAGGCCATTATATATACATACACACACACACACACACACACACACACACTGTGACACATACACACACTTAAGTTCTCTGCTGGATTTCTCTGTGGCTGGGCACAGCAGGACAGGACTGGTCCAGCCAGCGGTGATGTGGAGATGTTGGCGCTCTTCTACCACCTTCCTCTCGCTCGACTGCAGTCTGTATATAATGTGGTCTTTAAACTCCTGGAGAATCATCTCCCATGTAATTTTCACTAGCAGATGTCTAATGTAGAACAACCTGAAGAAGAAATCCACAGGGGTGAGCCAGGAGGAGTGAGGGCACGAGGCAATCCTACCAATTTTGACAGGATCCGTCAACAGTCTCTTCTCTATGGGGAAAAAACACGACACTCACCCAATTAGAAGAAACGAGGATCGGACTGATTTTGACCCTTGTGATCCTTTAGTTTTATCTTGGCTAAGTGGTGCTAGAGGTATTTGACAACTGCTTGACCCCGTCTTTCCATAGATGTGACATTGAGCATGTCGAATAAATGATGGCCCACAGTGACCTTCTATCTAGCGCCACCATAAAATCAAAAAATTTCCTCCGAGACTTGATGTGGTTGTCTGTGTCCTGCTTGACTCATTGCAGCAAGGACAAAAGAGACTTCAAAGTCCGTCCAATTTTCTTCTGCTCCATGTAAAATAATTTTACAAATTGAGGCTCTCCGCCCGCGCTACCGAAGCATCGAGGCAAGATCTGAAGAGTCCTCCACATCGAAACATCATTCATTTGAGAAAATTGCCCATGTGACGGTATTATTCCTGGAGAAATTGTCATAAATTTCCGTAATCAAGATGGTCGACTACTCACTCAATTTCCCCCGTAATGTATTCCGTACATAAACGATTACGCAGTCACCAGTTCTCCTCTGGATTCCGATCATGCGGAGAAGATATGAAATGGAGTCGTCTTTGATGACACAACCACGAAAGCACTTGAGTTATTTTTAAATATGTAAAAAAGCCATTTTAGCCGGCCGTCCGCTCGGCGCATCAGCCCCCCGCCGCTCCTCGTCTCCGCCCGTCATCTCTGCTAAAACGAATGAGTTATCGGGACAGAACGAAATTGATGATATATTTTATAGACCACATCTGTTATTGTATCTCGTCTGCTTCCATAGTCCACAGATGGTGAACATATGTCAATCGTCACAAAGTATCAAACAAATCGCCTTGTTTCCCCCTCCCCCACATGCTTAAATCTTTTCTTTTATGCCTCGTGCAGTTGGGTATGGTAACTGAACTCTGCAAATGAATATTTGGACTCATTAGTCGGTTGGGAGCAGCTGGATACTCACCGATACGCTGCTTATAGAGAAAAATGGAATTTAATGGGAGAAAAATATTGAATTTGAGGAGTAAATGACTCAACCGTCTGCTCCATCCAATGTAGATGACCCCTAGGGAATTGGTGTCCATAAAATGAAAGCTCCATGTTATACAGGGAACTAGTGTCTGTACCCAGGGGTGTTGTAGAGTTTCAACCGCAGTACAAAGTATTTCAGGCGAGGGTGTGGTGATGATGAAGATATCCTATCTATCTATCTATCTATCTATCTATCTATCTATCTATCTATCTATCTATCTATCTATCTATCTATCTATCTATCCTCATATCTATCTATCTATCCTCATATCTATCTATCTATCTATCCTCCTATCTATCTATCTATCTATCTATCTATCTATCTATCTATCTCTCTCATATCTATCTATCTCATATCTATCTATCTCTCTCATATCTATCTATCTCTCTCATATCTATCTATCTCTCTCATATCTATCTATCTATCTATCTATCTATCTATCTATCTATCTATCTATCTATCTATCTATCTATCTATCTATCCTAATTATCTATCTATCTATCCTAATTATCTATCTATCTATCCTAATTATCTATCTATCCTAATTATCTATCTATCTATCCTAATTATCTATCTATCTATCCTAATTATCTATCTATCTATCCTAATTATCTATCTATCTATCCTAATTATCTATCTATCCTAATTATCTATCTATCTATCCTAATTATCTATCTATCTATCCTAATTATCTATCTATCTATCCTAATTATCTATCCTCATATCTATCCTCCTAATTATCTATCCTCATATCTATTCTCCTAATTATCTATCCTCATATCTATCCTCCTAATTATCTATCCTCATATCTATCCTCCTAATTATCTATTTATCCATCCTCTCCAGTATTATCTCTCTCTTCATTCTCTATACCCATCTGGCTCTGAACCAGTTCATAAACTATCCGCCTCCCCAGCGAGGTATTTACATCCCCAGCAGGACCTCCCTGTGTATTTTAAGACCATTTGTTTTAGTGTTTCGGCGGCCGGCAGGAGGCTTCTATTTTCCATAGAATAATCAGGAGTCAGACAGAATGTGGGCGCAGTCGCAGCATTAGAAGAAATCTCTTTTGTATTACAGACATAAATTTCTTATCACCTAAAAGACGGGCAATTTATTGGGCTCCGACGACAGTTCTTTCTCCACATTACAACATTACGAGCCGGTTTTTTGTTTTTTTTCGCTTATTTTCAATTTATTTTGTCTTGTATCATAAAAGCAGGTGGAATCTGAGTGCGCAGAGTCTGGAGGTTTTAGTGGGACGTGAAATATTTGTGCAGCTTTGTTCTAAGGCAGAACAGCTGAGCAACCCCCCCCCCCCATCATAAGTATCCAGCCGCTCTCCGATTACCCCCAAATCTAGATCCAGACCTGTCCATATGTATAAGCAGAAGATCATCCAACCTCATGGCATGAGTAGAGCTTGAGTTGTGTTTTGGGGAGCTCTTGTATTTGGATTTATAATGTAATCATGCCATCCCTCAAGTAGCAGAACTTATCTAAAATAAATATGGGGGAATCCATCTGAATTCCCTCCCAACGAAACAGGGAACTTCTATCCACTTATATCCTCCCTTGCACATCATATGTAATAAAGCGGCTGTCAGATTACAGCCACTCTCACCAAAAAGTAAGGAGAAGCTGTAATATGGGTTTCTGGCTGTTTATCCCACCAGTAGTTTTAATCCCCTTTACCTGTCATTCTGTAGATCACATAGAATAGAACAGCTGTTGGATGACAGCATCTCTTTCCTTTTAATGTAAATGGAGCTGCTGTCATTTGGGGTGCCAGCAAGCTCTTCCCTTATCTGTAGGCCTGACCGATCCCTCCAACAATTCCAATAGTCCTCATTTATTGATTCTTCTGTGACTTGTTATCTTAATAATGTTCACACATCCATTTAATTTTCAGAGTTGTTTTAAGAAATGTTCCCATTTTATATATCTCGGGAGGTAACTAATTATCATTTTGCTGAGAAAATTTGAGATTAATTTAAGCAGGGGCGGGACAATAGATAAGCAGGGGCGGGACAATAGATAAGCAAGGGCGGAACAATAGATAAGCAGGGGAGGCAGATGACTTCAGAATATTGACTATTTCTGATTAAGGGAATGCAGTCCGATTCCTTCCTGAAGCTTTCATACACTGGTCCTACGATAACCCAGTAGAAAGTGATTGTCACAGCCACTCCTTTCTACTACTGGGGTGACTGTCATTTAGGGCGGCCATTGTGCTATCTTAGCCTTAGATGTTGATTAAAATCCTACTAATAGACCCAAGCCTGTCCCATATTTATAGCCTTGCCAGATCCACCCTTTGTTTAAAGACGACCTGTGAGCTCTCCTGACATGTCTGTGTTAGAAAATATTTGTATTTCCCATGAAATAACAATGCTGGGGTACCATTTCTTCTAACTCTGCTCTGTCGTCCCTCTGTTATTCCTCCTAGAAATGCATGAATAAATTTACAACTGGGTGTTACCCTTGCTTTGTCATTAGGGTGTGTCCCATCACAGTCTGACACTGTTAGCACTGATTGGACAGTGTCAGTGTGTAGGGACACGCCCCTTTGACAAGGGGAATGGTAACACAGAGTTGACAATAAATGAATACATTTCCAGGAGGAATAACAGAGGACCAGTACAGCACTTTGTCCTAAAATGGTGGTTCAAAATAGTTATTTTATGGGAAATGCAAGTATTTACTAAAACGGACATGTCAGGAGTGCGGACATGTCGTCTTTACTGCACCACATACCGGTCTATAAAACGGCTGGGAAGCCGCCTGGAAGTCTTAACACCCCCCCCCCCCCCATGTGCGGACTTATTTGCCTGTTTGGAAGAATTTCTCCCCTGACTTTGCATGGCCAAAATCCTAGTCTAGCTCTGGTCCAATACCTTTATAATAATTGTGGCCGCTCCTTAGTAGGTGTTGAATAATATCTAATAAATCTCTTTGATGGCTGTATCGTTATGGTGACTAATTATTTATAAAGCGATAAAATCTCCAGCCGCGGTGATTACTTACAGGGTAATCCTAACAATTACATAAATCAATATGTGTAAATAGACCGGACACCACAGGCGCGGCTAAGGCAAGCGCACAATCCAGAGGAGAAGACGTAAGAGATCGAGGAACCTAAAGAAAGAGTCGCCATACTGGCAGGAGGTAGATGACGGCTCAGATTATAGGTTTGGCCTCAGTAGGAAAGCATGGAAGCTGTGAGAGGGAGAGGGATCTAGAGGGGAAGTGCAGCACAAGAGAAGATTCTGTTCAGAGGGATTTCCCCCTAAATATTAAAACTAAATACAAAAAAAACTAAATACATAGTAGCCATTTTTGGTTCTCCTTTTGGATAATGTTTCTATTTAGCTGATTGTTAGTGATATCCGTTTCTGGGAAAGCCGAGTGGCACCGGTATGGCCCCCCATTATAACTCCCACATGGTTTATTCCCCAATTTCACCTGGATCCCAAACGGCAAATGTTTAGTTAAGAGGGGCCCTTGAAATGGGGCCCCAGGGTGGAGCCAGTTTATGCCATCATACCCCACCATCCAGGGATAGGACGGCCCTTTGCTTATTGACCTCCACCAGTTCTTTGTATGAAAAAAGGGCAGAATGACCTTCTGGTCATTTACCCCCTCGCTTGTTTGCTGTGATTGAGAGCGGGAACAAGATCTTACAGCCTGAAGGAAAGGGGCAACGGACGGGCTCCCCTCTTCATATTGGCCCCGTAGGAGCTATATGGACTGCCATAGCCTTGCGATACCTCTATTGCTGCCGTATTCTTCCATAACCAGGCAGATTTGCCGTTCTGGACTCTTTGAAAGCTGGGTGACCGCCTCTACAACCATATGGTAATGGAATAAAAATTAAACATGTGGTATGGGTGGGAACGAGACCTTTTGCCCTTTTTCATGCTGTTCTGAAATTCTTCACACAGAAAAATTAAATTTTTTAGGATTTGGTGTCAACAGAAAAAAGAGTAAAATACAAAGTAAATTGCGTTCAATAAAAGTGTCATTTCATGTGAGGTAACAAGTCCCTGTATCCGCGTGTGAGCGCAAAAAACGAAGCGGAAAAACCGTCCGCATTATATTCTAGAACATTTTATTACCGAGATGGATATTCCTAATAATTTACAGGACTACCCCAGGAGACCCCAGAGATTGCAGACGCAGCGCTGCTTACAGAGGAAGAATGCCCTCGTGTGGAGGCTGTGGAATATTTCATCCTGATCCTCCTGGTTCATGAATAGAATTCCAGAACCGTGGACATTGATACAATGACAGTGCAGAAGGGAGCCGAGGGTGGAGGCGCTGTATAATAACTCGGATATATTTGCTATCTAGGGTCAGTTGAAAACTGGGTAGCAACCACCATGGACCTTGTAATAGCTGCCATGATTAACCCTTTATTCACTTCCCCTCATCGCTGATTACCCTCATGTAACACGGCATGGACGCGGCCGGCCCGTACACCTCTGTCCTTGGCACTAAGGAAGGCTGAATCCTTTTTGTGTGATGTATCCGTATGAAGTCCAGAAGATTGTCTAGACTGGATACAATTGTAACAATCCCTCAGATGATACAAGTAAAAAAATGGGTTGTCACATCTGTCAGTCTGACCGGTGTAAAAGTAAGAATAGTGGGGGTCTGAACTCTCGGACCCCCGTCGTTGCCAAGAATGAGAGGCCCTGCTCTCCATCCCAGAACGGGAGCTAAGGTTCTTTGCACCGATGGGGGTCCCAGACATCCCCCCCCCCTCTGCTCTTACTAATATAACCAGTCTGATTAACTGATTACAAAATTAAAATAGGGTTTACCAAATTTTTAACCAAGGGGCGGATGTACCCTATGCCACTACACCGGGGTCCAGTAGGTAAATCATACCTCCCAACTTTTAAGTATCTCAAAGTGGGACAACCTTTTTTTTTTTTTTAGCCACGCCTCCTAATCCCACCCAATCCACCCATACACACCCGGTTCAGCCAACACCATATCCTGCTTCCATAGTGCCTCCCACACAGTATAATGCCCCCATAGATGCCACCAGACAGTATAATGCCCCTATAGCTTTCATGATATAGTACAAAGCCAACACAGATGCCCCATACAGTATAATGCCCAAACAAATTCACGCAAAGGTGCCCCCATGCAGCATAATGCCCCCATAGCTGCCCCATACAGTATAATGCCCCCTTAGCTGCCCCTAGTGCCAGTGCCCTTGCAGATAGTGACACCCTGCCCATGTAGATGGCACCACAGTAACCACTGTAGATAGTGCCCCTATATAGTGCCACAATGTCTATGTAGGTAGTGCTACACCGCGTTTGAAGAAGGTGCCACCACCCACTGTAGATAGTTCCATTGGGACTCCCTCTAGGAGTGGAATCCCCAGCCAGAGCATAGGCCAGGGATTCCGCTCCTAGAAGGAAGCCCTGATATCACTGTCCATATATGGACAGGGACGTCAGTGGCTACTCCTTGAGCGGAATCCCCGTTGCTGACTCTGGCCGGGGTTTCTGCTCCAGGAGGAGCCCCTGACGTCAATATCCATATATGGACAGTGACCTCAGGGGTTTTCCCTCTAGGAGCGGAATCCCCGGCCAGATCATCGGCAATGGTGATTCTGCTCAAGGAGTAGCCACTGGCGTCACTGTCCATATATGGAGGGTGATGACAAGGGCTTCCACGAGCCCAGCGCTTAAAGTGGCGCTGTGCCTGGGGAGTCCTCGGCGAGTGGAGGAGCTTCCTCTGCTCCTCCGCTCTGAACTAATTCTGAAGAAGGGAGCTGATATTTCCCTGCTTCAGAATTGGGTTCAACTGTATCTGCTTCCTGAGGACGCAGATACATTTGACAGCGGGACATACCCACGGCTGCCTGGGACAGCGTGACTGCTCCGCTGAATACGGGACGGTTGGGTGGTATGCTTAAGGTGGTCCATTGCCTCTTAAAAACAGCTTCCTCCTGTCTATCAGGTTGTATGTAAGGGACTGGGCTAGTGCATTTCATAAAGAAGTGCTCTTAGAGCAGGCACGTGGAAACTATTCTTGTACAGGGGGTTCTCTGCACCCTGTTTCTACCCCTAATGTAAACAAGAATATTTTAATTCACTGACAGCAAACTGAGATCTTTGTGTTTTGAGTTCCTCACCATATTAAAAGTAGATTAGAAAGTTGCAGAGCTCAATAAACCGTATTTAATCTGGAAGAACGTGGACATTAGCCTAGAGTAAGGGTGGAGTTCCCCTTTAACACGGTGGTCACATATCCTGCCAGCCAGCAGAGCTTGTGAAATAGCGGGCCTTAATGAAGCTGGGACTCGAGCGCTGCAGCATTAATAATCTGCCTTCCAGCAGTTTCTGCAGTTTTATTTCGTGGCTCTTTCCTTATCAATATTTGATTCACAAATAAATGGAAGGCGCTCGTGGTAATTATTTTCTCATGTTGCAGGGAAGGAATACGTTGTATCCATTACCAAAGCGCCGGTCACGTGGCACGTACATGTTTAATTTACGCATCTGTTTACCTTGCATTTCTCAAATGAGTTTTTCTTTCTCATTATACAATGGGGGGGGGGCGTGCAGAATTCTGCAACCTGCTCGCTGGATGAAAGGGTTAACTCTGAATGCTGCCGTCTATTCTTACACGATGAACGCTGTGACTCCTTCATCGTCGTCTGTAAAGGGGTTTTCCAATCTATGTAAATAAAGCTTATATATTGCCTTTCAATACTTCAGTGTCTCTGCTTGCTGTCGGCAAATGAACAGAGTATTGTAAGCATCCAGCAGCTGAAATCTCATCATGTCCAACTGCAACATCTGCAGAGTCCTGATACACTGTAACGAGCCGTGTGCCACACACTATCAGGATGGGTTTCTAGCTGTGTAGAATGTTTCTATTCATTAACCGCATTCAGAGATCCTAAAAATGGTGAAAAGTTCTAAACGGATGTAGATTAGAAAGTTGCAGAACCTTTTTTATTAGACAATGAATAAGCTTTGTTTATAAAGACTGGATAACCCCCAAAATTAGAGGGGTGGAATACTCGGATCATATGGGGGAGGGGTGCTTCTTCCTCTTCCTATTTCTTCTCCACTTCCTTCTCTTTCTCTTATTCTTCCTCCTCTCCCCCCCCCCTCTTCCTCCAAATTAAAAATTTATTTTGCTTTCTAATATTTTTGGCTGCAGTTTTTATATCATGACTATTGATTTGTCCATGAAATGACTTGTTCTCTTCCGCCCGCTTTGTACTTGTGATTGTTTATATGGAATGTTGTGCTGCCGTTACTTTATATCTCGGCTTTTATAATGGAGTCTTGTATCTCATCACTCATCGGAGACTTTTTTTTGAGGTTTTCCTCCTGTAATTGCTAAGAGTCTGGGGTCAAGCAGGCCTGTCACTAGGGTCACATCTAATTGACCCCCCCTTTATTCAAAACAATGAAAGTTGGGAGAAATAGTGTTTATAGGGGAGCGCCCCCAGGTCCCCATAACACCCGTTATTTCAGTGTAAACCTGACTGAGCATTATCTCCTTTGCCAGATAATCCGTTCTTGTGCATAATGAAAATGTTGCCACATTTGTGATAGAATTTGTATTACAATTCCTCATTATTATTAAAATCTCGGATTGCTGTCAGTGAATTGAATAACAAGAGGCTGAAAACCTGTACGAGTTGTCTGAGATTATGTAAAAAGATCTGTGTCCGGTATTGCGGCTCATCCTCATTCCCATGAATACCAGACACAGACCATGGACAAGTGTGCCGCTGTTTTAGGAAAAAACGAACCTTTCCTCTAATGCTGGACAACCCATTTGTTACAATTGTATCCAGGCTAGACAATTCTCTATGACCTACACAGGCTGGAGTCCAGACTGATGTTTTCTACCTGCACTGATACATTGTAACAAACTATCCGGACAGTGGAGAGATTTGTACTGCTGACTGAATTAGCTCACAGAAGATAGTCTAGACTGGATACATTAGTAGCAAACCCTCAGCTGTGAGAAGTATTAGATTTGTACAGAATCCTGTTGCGCAGGCAGTTAAGCGATTGATCTGCATTACATGTGAATTTTGTCACTGACCGCAAATTCTCTGCTTCTTTCTCCCCAGGGAGTGATTCAGGACGTGAAACTCATCTTTATGCCGAACGGGTACATAACACAGTGTCCAAACCTGAACCGCAGTAAGTGGAAGCTATTCCTAACCGGCGTTCTAATGCGGTAACATCCGTCCAGAATATCTGATAATCCGGCACCTGTCTGGTCCTGGTAAAGCCAGATTAACCCTTTCACTGCTGGCGAACATCCTCCCCCCCCACCACACACTTTTGGCACATTGACACCATACACATTGTGAAGATGCCGCCCAGAGCTTTACATTCTTAGGCGCCTTCATTCAATTTTGCATCCGAGCGTATCGTTTGGTAAAAAAAACGGACCTTCTCACCTCCTGTAGTAGGAAACAAAAGACTTCCTAAATGTTCTAATAAGAGCGCACATATCCCCTCTGATTGGTAAAAGGGGTGAGAACATGAAGAATAGTTCCTGTATCCCCCACCCACCCACCCTGGGGTCACTGCGGGCTGCACAGGGGGAGAGATGATCGGAAACAGGCTGGGATCGAACTTCCTGCTCTCACTTGCAGCTTCTCCTCCCTCCTCTCCCCTACACAGACACAGAACATAAAACTTTTCATCCTGCTCCCGATTTCACATGAGTGCTGCACCCCGAATATTGAGCCTGGTATTATTTGGAAGCTGACATTCTGGACTTTCATATAATGTAAAGCTCTTGCCCCCATAATCTAGTCGCGACGAGCATTTAAAGTCATGACGTATTACATACATTCTTGGCAGTAAAAGGATGTTCACTGTATGTGCAGATGCAGCAGAGATTTGTTTCTTTTTTTAGGGTTTTTTCCGCCCTACTCCATTATCTCACCTGTTACCATGACACACAGAGTGACCATCTCAGCTCTGCTACATCTGTATACAATATAGGCATCTTGATAAGCTGGGCTAGTATCCCGGGCAGGATGGTGAGCGCAGAGGACGTCGTCACTTTGAGTCATGAAGTGTTGCCAGCCTGATACTCGTCGTTACAATGGATCTCCCTGATTGATGATTAGACATTTGTTTCCTTTAGAAGTAAATTACATTGTGCGCTTGTTCTATATTGTTAGCGATGTTATTAGTGCGTCGCTGCTTAATGTCCTCATTTATATGTAAATCTAGTCGGCTGCTTGAATGGCTCATGTTTAATACGAGGTTTTTACACGCTTTCTCTTGTCTTGCCTTATGGAGCATGCCCGACCTGCAGCGATTTCCTCAGTCTCGTACAAGGCATCATGGATTTACAGGAACTTCTGGCAAAACTCACAGCTAAGGTCAGTACATGATGGGCCATGTGTGACAGGGAGGGGGCAGGTGGGCGGAGCAAGCAAACACTTCCCTGTGACGTAGAGGCGGGGCCGTGACAACCTCTGGTTTTCATGAGCAGGGGAGTAGTTATATGTACATGAGGAGGGGGCGTTACATAAATACCTGAGGGTGGCACCTGTCAATCAAGTATAGGGCATAGCTTGTAGACCCTGAGCCCTGATGCAGAATTTAACATGAAACAATCAGGCACCAGATGGTAATTCTAATCTTATCATGTGTGATACTGTCTGCTGCGCTACTGTATCTAATCCTATCGTGTGATACTGTCTGCTGAGCCTCTGTATCTAATCCTATCATGTGTGATACTGTCTGCTGAGCTGTGTATCTAATCCGATCATGTGTGATACTGTCTGCTGAGCCTCTGTATCTAATCCTATCATGTGTAACACTGTCTGCTGAGCCATGTATCTGATCCAATCATGTGTGATACTGTCTGCTGAGCCGTGTATCTAATCCGATCATGTGTGATACTGTCTGCTGAGCTGTGTATCTAATCCGATCATGTGTGTTAGTCTGCTGAGCCATGTGTCTAATCCGATTATGTGTGATACTGTCTGCTGCGCTACTGTATCTAATCCTATCGTGTGATACTGTCCGAGTGTGTATCTAATCCTATCATGTGTGATACTGTCTGCTGAGCTGTGTATCGAATCCGATTATGTGTGATACTGTGTGCTGCGCTACTGTATCTAATCCTATCGTGTGAAACTGTCTGCTGAGTGTGTATCTAATCCTATCATGTGTGATACTGTCTGCTGAGCTGTGTATCTAATCCGATCATGTGTGATACTGTCTGCTCAGCCACTGTATCTAATCCTATCATGAGTGATACAGTCTGCTGGGCTATGTATCTAATCCTATTACGTGTGATCCTATCTACTGAGCCATTGTATCTAAGCCATGTGAGATACATCCTCAGACAAATGCATGTAATATGACTGTGTAGTATTTTCTGGCCTCTGCCTGTATCCGCGCAGCGCTATAATTTCATATCGTCACATTATGTCTGGAATTAGCGTAGACCCGTCTTGCCACCCAGCAGGATTAGGATAGAGACGCGTTGGATAATCCGGGGTTTATGTTTCTATACAATAAACAGATCGTGCCAGTAAAGTCTCCGTATTAACTTCACGTATAATCTGCGGATATTCCACAGTAAGACATTTACTCCCGATGTCACTTCTCCCGGCGTCTCGGCGTTCTGTCAGTAATTCTCAGTTTGTCGGGATTCATTGATGATCATGGTTCTTGTAAATGACCCAATATTAAAGTTATGCCGCTTGATAGAATAAAATCTCCTATAAGTCTTGTCCTAGGAACGTGTACGGTCAATATCTCACGTGGAGCGCCACCTCACGACGCACTGGGGTCATTTTACATTTATAGTGAATCTCCCCCATTTATCATGTTGTTTTTAGGTACAAACTTCTGCACTGATTAATTTCTTAATATATCTCTATAGTGGTCAGACCTTATACACAGCTCCAAATCCCCTGCATAGACCGAGCGAAAAGATAAAATTCTGTCTACCAGCAGCCACCACTAGGGGGCACTCCCTACATATTGATTTATTGAGGTCCATGTATAAACTGTATGCAATACTGATCATTTAGAAAATAAAATGTGATGATTTTTAGTCACCCCGTGCCCTATTGGAGGGAAAGGTGACATGACCCACAGGTTGGTTTTCCTCCTCATTGTCTGTCCTTATGGTATATACAGATGTAGCCAAGTTTATCTGGACTCTGATAACTTGCTGCATCGTGATTTCGCACAACAAAAGCCATTGAAAAAGGCAAGTTAAAGTTTCCTGACGCTGTCTTTAATGGGTTAAAAGTCAAGATAATGATGGCTACATCTGTACATACTTTCTTTAATAGTTATTAACATTTTTGTTACATTTGTAACCTGCAGTACCACTTTTTGCCACTGCAATTGATGTCAATTCTTTCCATAAACATTAATGCAACAGCGCCCCCTGCTCTAAGCTTTACTACTTGCTATGTAGTGTCATTTTGTTCTGAGAAATTCAAGGTTAAACACAGATGCTGGAGATGTTGATGACCTTGAAGGTTGTTCCCGGGTAGAATAGTTTGTTGCGTTTGACAATCTATTGTATGTGGGAAGCGCAATGTTACATTAAGGACGGGTTGGTAATGGCGGCTGCGTCCCCTCATTCAGCTTGTGCCTCATTGTTGGGGAATGTTCTTTCTCCATATCGATCCTTCTCTCCTTCCTCCTGAGATATCCACGGCTTGAAGTGGCATTTTATATTTGTGTCCTGGTGATATGGGAGGTATTGACATATTAATCATTTATCAATACTGGGTTCCTGCCTGCAATTATGTATAGAAATGTTTCTATTCGACAATGTTTCACTTCATTTATTCTGCAGCCCGAGATGTCACGATAACCCGCTGGCCCGAGCTGATGGCCACATTTTACTTTAGAATGAATCTCTTGGCTGAAACACCAGATCATGTTCAGATATCGACCTGCGGCTGATAAGTGATGGAGGAGATAAGCGTCGCGGTCAGAGCGGGAACTTATTACAATACCGAGATGACTGCGCTTGTCTTATGTGCAGGGACTCGCCTCGTCTTTGTTATTTCTGTATAAATTCTCTATAAAGTGTAAATCAGGGAATTCTATCATAAAGTTCATGGAAATAAGTTGCAGAATCAAAGATCATTTCAAATAATGAGAATCCCCAGGATTGGAAAACTTGAATGTCATGAGTAATAATGAAGTGAAGATTTATCAGATCACCAAAGGCCTTTGTCTAATAAATATATATCCCCCCCCCCCTGTCTTGGTTGCGTTTGCTCCCCCCCCTGTCTTGGTTGCGTTTGCTCCCCCCCCTGTCTTGGTTGCGTTTGCTCCCCCCCCTGTCTTGGCTGCGTTTGCTCCCCCCCTGTCTTGGTTGCGTTTGCTCCCCCCCCTGTCTTGGTTGCGTTTGCTCCCCCCCCCCTGTCTTGGTTGCGTTTGCCCCCCCCCTGTCTTGGTTGCGTTTGCTCCCCCCCCCTGTCTTGGTTGCGTTTGCTCCCCCCCCCCTGTCTTGGTTGCGTTTGCTCCCCCCCCCCCTGTCTTGGTTGCGTTTGCTCCCCCCCCCTGTCTTGTTTGCGTTTGCTCCCCCCCCCTGTCTTGGTTGCGTTTGCTCCCCCCCTTGTCTTGGTTGCGTTTGCAGTCCCCCTTGTCTTGGTTGCGTTTGCTCCCCCCCCTGTCTTGGTTGCGTTTGCTCCCCCCCCCCCTGTCTTGGTTGCGTCTGCTCCCCCCCTGTCTTGGTTGCGTTTGCTCCCCCCCTGTCTTGGTTGCGTTTGCTCCCCCCCCCTGTCTTGGTTGCGTTTGCTCCCCCCCCTGTCTTGGTTGCGTTTGCTCCCCCCCTTGTCTTGGTTGCGTTTGCAGTCCCCCTTGTCTTGGTTGCGTTTGCTCCCCCCCCCCCCTGTCTTGGTTGCGTTTGCTCCCCCCCCTGTCTTGGTTGCGTTTGCTCCCCCCCTGTCTTGGTTGCGTTTGCTCCCCCCCACGGTCTTGGTTGCGTTTGCACCCCCCCCCCCCCCCCACGGTCTTGGTTGCGTTTTCCTTTTATCTGGAGAGAATACCATGTAGAAGCAGGAATACTTTGTTTACTGGAAGTTGCAAAGAAAAAAATTAATAAATGAAATAAATAATATTGCCTCCCACATGAACCCCCGCCCGCAGCATTAGGGTCTGATTATATATTTGAGGACACGAGGGCGTTATGTGGCAGATCTATGGTATTGTCCGGAGTCCTCCATGTACCTTATTCTGCAATGTTTATATCGTTACAGCTCAATTATGCGGAGACGAGACTGAGCCAGCTGGAGAACTGTCACTGTGAGAAGACGTGTCAGGCGCAAGGTGTGATCTACAGGGACCGGGACTCCTGGGTAGACGACGACCACTGCAGGAACTGTACATGTAAGGTGAGGCGACCGCAGGCTCCTGATCACTTTATTTTTAGTCGTTGACTGAACCTTTTACGGCAGCGCTGAGATGTTCCACTATTTGTGGCGGCATTTATCCATCGTGTGCTACAAATCGCCCCTTCCCCCGAACCACGTTGTAGAATTTGTAATAATTATATCCTTGAGAAATGGAGAATTTCCAGGACTTCAGCTTATCGACCGGCAGCCCGCTGAATCCTTCTATAAAAGACGCTGAGCCGAGGGGCTCAACAATGGAGGGAAAGTGCCGGTAGCCGGATTCTCACAACCGTCAGGAAGGAAAGGTCTGAATATTTTCAATGTGAATAAAATCACAGATCAGCCGTAACATTACAACCCCCGGCCTAAGATTGTGTAGTCGCCCTCGTGCCGCCGTGCGGCTGTGACCCAGCGAGGCCTGGACTCCACGAGACGTCTGCAGGTTCCTGTGGTCTCTGGCACAAGGCGTCGGCAGCGGAATTTGGAGACGACATCTTGAAGTCTTTGTCACGTTCCTCATCATTCCTGGACAATGTCTGCAGTGCGGCGGGGCGTTATCCTGCAGTGTGGCGGGGGGCGTTATCCTGCAGTGTGGCGGGGCGCGTTCTCCTGCAGTGTGGCGGGGGGCGTTCTCCTGCAGTGTGGCGGGGGGCGTTCTCCTGCAGTGTGGCGGGGGGCGTTCTCCTGCAGTGTGGCAGGGGGCGTTCTCCTGCAGTGCGGCGGGGGCGTTATCCTGCAGTGCGGCGGGGGCGTTCTCCTGCAGTGCGGCGGGGGCGTTCTCCTGCAGTGCGGCGGGGGGCGTTCTCCTGCAGTGTGGCGGGGGGCGTTCTCCTGCAGTGTGGCGGGGGGCGTTCTCCTGCAGTGTGGCGGGGGGCGTTCTCCTGCAGTGTGGCGGGGGGCGTTCTCCTGCAGTGTGGCGGGGGGCGTTCTCCTGCAGTGTGGCGGGGGGCGTTCTCCTGCAGTGTGGCGGGGGGCGTTCTCCTGCAGTGTGGCGGGGGGCGTTCTCCTGCAGTGTGGCGGGGGGCGTTCTCCTGCAGTGTGGCGGGGGGCGTTCTCCTGCAGTGTGGCGGGGGGCGTTCTCCTGCAGTGTGGCGGGGGGCGTTCTCCTGCAGTGTGGCGGGGGGCGTTCTCCTGCAGTGTGGCAGGGGGCGTTCTCCTGCAGTGTGGCGGGGGGCGTTCTCCTGCAGTGTGGCGGGGGTGTTATCCTGCAGTGCGGCGGGGGGCGTTATCCTGCAATGCGGCGGGGGCGTTCTCCTGCAGTGTGGCGGGGGGCGTTCTCCTGCAGTGTGGCGGGGGGCGTTCTCCTGCAGTGTGGCGGGGGCGTTATCCTGCAGTGTGGCGGGGCGTTCTCCTGCAGTGTGGCGGGGGGCGTTCTCCTGCAGTGTGGCGGGGGGCGTTCTCCTGCAGTGTGGCGGGGGGCGTTCTCCTGCAGTGTGGCGGGGGGCGTTCTCCTGCAGTGTGGCGGGGGGCGTTCTCCTGCAGTGCGGCGGGGGGCGTTCTGCAGTGCGGCGGGGGCATTATCCTGCTGACAGAGGGCACTGCCATGAGGGAATACCACTGCCATGAAGGGGGTACTTGTCTGCAGGAATGTTTAGGTCGGTGGTACGTGTCACATCCACATGAATGTCAGGAGCCAAGGTTTCCCAGCAGAACATTGACCAGATCATCACCCTGCCCCCGCCAGCTTGTCTTCTTCCCATAATGCATCCTGGTGCCATCTCTACCCCAGGTAAGTGACGCACACGCACCCGGCCGCCACATGATGTGACACGTGATTCATCAGACCAGGCGCCTTCTTCCATTGCTCCATGGTCCATTTGCGATGATCACGCGCCCATTGTAGAGGCTTTTTGGTGTTGAACAGGGGTCGGCATGGGCGCTCTGACTGGTCTGCGGATCCGCGGCCCCATATACAGCAAGCTGCGATGTTCTGTGTGTCCTGAAATCTTTCTATCATAGCGGCAGCAACTTTTTCAGTAGTTTGTGCTATTGTAGCTCTTCTGCGGGGTCAGACCAGACGTCTTCACTTCTCCGCGCATCAATGAGCCTTGGGCGTCCATTATCTTGTCGCCGGTCATCCTTCCTTGGAACAGTTTTGGTAGGTACTAACCACTACATACTGGGAGCACCCCCACAAGACGAGGAACACCCCATAAGACTGGCTGTTCCGGAGATGTTCTGATCCAGTCATTCAGACATCACAATTGGACCCTTGTCAAATAGCGTCTACAACATCTTACCCGTCACGACATCCCAAACCCCGCAATCTGATTGCAGAGTGTCCATGGTTGTCATGGCAGTGCGGGGGCTCAATGAAGGCTCTCAGGTCCGCCATCTTGGTTCTCGGCTTTATAGGAGCTGGTAAAAATCCCAATACCGTACAATACAAAAGTATTGTAAAGTGTTGTACCAGTGGTCTACCGATCGCTTCTTCACCTCTCCTAAGCGGGACTAAACAAAAGTGTTAAACAATAATTCCATAAAGTTTTTAGTAGCGTACAACATTTTTTTTAAAAAAATGTGAAGTTAAAAAATAACCCGTTAACCATTTCTCCCTTAAAGTCATGTAAAATTAATAAAAAAACCTCAACATAATTGGTATCAATGAAACCACAGCTCGTCCTCCCACCGCCTCATCAATACAAAAAAAAGATTTAGATCTCTGAACTGAATTCATCATCCTTTATTTTTCCAGCCAATCTTGTTTTTTTTGTAAAAGTACATCCTAAAGACGCAGTATAAATTTGGCGTCGCCATGATCGTTTTGACCCACAAAATAAATGTTACATTTCGTTTTCACTGCACAGTTAACGCCGTAACCCCCCCTCCCCCCATATGGAGAAATTGTTGATTTTTTTATTTAATTTTTTTCTTTTCAATCCCACCCCATAAATATCTTTTTGCTCTTCGGTACATTTTATGATACATTAAATGGTGCCGTTAAAAACTAAAACATCCCGCCCCCAAAAAAATCCTTATACGGTTCTGTTGACAGAAAAAGAAACAAGTTATGGCTTTGAAAAACGGGGAGGAAAACAAAAAAGTAAAAAAACGGCTGCGGCGGTAAAGGGTTAAGCTGATTTTCCCATTTTGTACTTACTTTTCACGTATACATTGGAAGCTTTTCCTCGCTGTATACGCTAAATGCAGGTAAAAGACGTTAAACATTCGCTGTGGCGGACACCTATTGGTATCCTTTGACGTCATGTACTGGGGTTGTGACATCGTTACTGTCTGTGGGTGACGGCTATTAAAAGCCCAATGACGTATACTTTAAACGGAAGCCTGCGATGTATGCCATATAGTGTCAGGTCACCCGTAGATTCAGATGTAACAAAAATAATGTGTGCCTCAGGATCCCGTGTCATGGGTAGATCAGCCCAAACTGACAATCTTTTCGGGCTAATGGAGCCCTATGGACACGTTTATCGTCCTGTGATGGGAATAGGTCATGTTATGGCTGATCGGTGTACATAGAACTGTGGTTTAGTGGTAACCGCTATAGGAGGCCGTTATAGGAGGTCGGTCATAAGCTACGAATAGAAAAGGCGAAGAAGTTACAGCATTGGTTTCCTTTGACGAGTGCTGCCCCCTATAGACCGACATTTTCTATAATCTGCAATTTCTCTTTCCTCTAGAATGGAGCCATTGAATGCCGACATATGTTGTGTCCCCCTGTGAATTGTTCTCCAGAGTATTTACCGATCCATATCCCCGGTCAATGTTGCAAGATCTGCCGACGTAAGTGATCCAATGTCCTTCTTCGACTGTGTTGTAAGGTTTGTGGATCCAAATGGTCTGTGTCAGTGAATGTATATATGCAAATGACTATAAAACTATGGATTCATTTAGAAAATAATTCCAGATATGAAATTCTTCTACTTCTTTAAATCCTTAAGAGGGCAGTATTATAGTAGTTATATAAGAGCAGTATTATAGTAGTTATATATTTGTATATAGCAGGAGCAGTATTATAGTAGTTATATTCTTGTATATAGGAGCAGTATTATAGTAGTTATATTCTTGTATATAGGAGCAGTATTATAGTAGTTATATTCTTGTATATAGGAGCAGTATTATAGTAGATATATTCTTGTATATAGGAGGCAGTATTATAGTGGTTATATGCTTGTATATAGGAGGCAGTATTATAGTAGTTATATTCTTGTATATAGGAACAGTATTATAGTAGTTATATTCTTGTATATAGGGGGCAGTATTATAGTAGTTATATTCTTGTATATAAGAGCAGTATTATAGTAGTTATATTCTTGTATATAAGAGCAGTATTATAGTAGTTATATTCTTGTATATAGGGGGCAGTATTATAGTAGTTATATTCTTGTATATAAGAGCAGTATTATAGTAGTTATATTCTTGTATATAAGAGCAGTATTATAGTAGTTATATTCTTGTATATAGGGGCAGTATTATAGTCGTTATATTGTCTTATATAGGAGCAGTATTATAGTAGTTATATTCTTGTATATAGGAGCAGTATTATAGTAGTTATATTCTTGTATATAGGGAGCAGGATTATAGTAGTTATATTCTTGTATATAGGGGCAGTATTATAGTAGATATATTCTTGTATATAGGAGCAGTATTATAGTAGTTATATGCTTGTATATAGGGGGCAGTATTATAGTAGTTGTATTCTTGTATATAGTGGGCAGTATTATAGTAGTTATATTCCTGTATATAGGGGCAGTATTATAGTAGTTATATTCTTGTACATAGGAGGCAGTATTATAGCAGTTATATTCTTGTATATAGGGAGCAGTATTATAGTAGTTATAGTCTTGTATATAGGGGCAGTATTATAGTAGTTATATTCTTGTATATAGGAGGCAGTATTATAGTAGTTATATTTTTGTATATAGAGAGCAGTATTATAGTAGTTATATTCTTGTATATAGGAGCAGTATTATAGTAGTTATATTCTTGTATATAGGGGCAGTATTATAGTAGTTATATTCTTGTATATAGGAGGCAGTATTATAGTAGTTATATTCTTGTATATAGGGGGCAGTATTATAGTAGTTATATTCTTGTATATAGGAGGCAGTATTATAGTAGTTATATTCTTGTATATAGGGGCAGTATTATAGTAGTTATATTCTTGTATATAGGAGGCAGTATTATAGTAGGTATATTCTTGTATATAGGGGCAGTATTATAGTAGTTATATTCTTGTATATAGGAGGCAGTATTATAGTAGTTATATTCTTGTATATAGGGGGCAGTATTATAGTATTTATATTCTTGTATATAGGGGCAGTATTATAGTAGTTATATTCTTGTATATAGGGGCAGTATTATAGTAGTTATATTCTTGTATATAGGGAGCGGTATTATAGTAGTTATATTCTTGTATATAGGGGGCGGTATTATAGTAGCTATATTCTTGTATATAGGGAGCAGTATTATAGTAGTTATATTCTTGTATATAGGAGCAGTATTATAGTAGTTATATTCTTGTATATAGGGGGCAGTATTATAGTAGCTATATTCTTGTATATATGGGGCAGTATTATAGTAGTTATATTCTTGTATATAGGGAGCGGTATTATAGTAGTTATATTCTTGTATATAGGGGGCAGTATTATAGTAGTTATATTCTTGTATATAGGGAGCAGTATTATAGTAGTTATATTCTTGTATATAGGGGCAGTATTATAGTAGTTATATTCTTGTATATAGGGGGCAGTATTATAGTAGCTATATTCTTGTATATAGGGAGCGGTATTATAGTAGTTATATTCTTGTATATAGGGGCAGTATTATAGTAGTTATATTCTTGTATATAGGAGCAGTATTATAGTAGTTATATTCTTGTATATAGGGAGCAGTATTATAGTAGTTATATTCTTGTATATAGGGGCAGTATTATAGTAGTTATATTCTTGTATATAGGGGCAGTATTATAGTAGTTATATTCTTGTATATAGGGAGCGGTATTATAGTAGTTATATTCTTGTATATAGGGGACAGTATTATAGTAGCTATATTCTTGTATATAGGGAGCAGTATTATAGTAGTTATATTCTTGTATATAGGAGCAGTATTATAGTAGTTATATTCTTGTATATAGGGGGCAGTATTATAGTAGCTATATTCTTGTATATATGGGGCAGTATTATAGTAGTTATATTCTTGTATATAGGGAGCGGTATAATAGTAGTTATATTCTTGTATATAGGGGCAGTATTATAGTAGTTATATTCTTGTGTATAGGGGCAGTATTATAGTAGTTATATTCTTGTATATAGGGAGCGGTATTATAGTAGTTATATTCTTGTATATAGGGGGCAGTATTATAGTAGCTATATTCTTGTATATAGGGGGCAGTATTATAGTAGTTATATTCCTGTATATAGGGGCAGTATTATAGTAGTTATATTCTTGTATATAGGAGCAGTATTATAGTTGTTATATTCTTGTATATAGGAGCAGTATGATAGTAGTTATATTCTTGTATATAGGGACAGTATTATAGTAGTTATATTCTTATATATAGGGGCAGTATTATAGTAGTTATATTCTTATATATAGGGGCAGTATTATAGTAGTTATATTCTTGTATATAGGAGCAGTATTATAGTAGTTATATTCTTGTATATAGTAGCAGTATTATAGTAGTTATATTCTTGTATATAGGGGGCAGTATTATAGTAGTTATATTCTTGTATATAGGAGGCAGTATTATATTAGTTATATTCTTGTATATAGGGGGCAGTATTATAGTAGTTATATTCCTGTATATAGGGGCAGTATTATAGTAGTTATATTCTTGTATATAAGAGCAGTATTATAGCAGTTATATTCTTGTATATAGGAGCAGTATTATAGTAGTTATATTCTTGTATATAGGGACAGTATTATAGTAGTTATATTCTTCTATATAGGGGGCAGTATTATAGTAGTTATATTCTTGTATATAGGGGCAGTATTATAGTAGTTATATTCTTGTATATAGAGGGCAGTATTATAGTAGTTATATTCTTGTATATAGAGGGCAGTATTATAGTAGTTATATTCTTGTATATAGGGGCAGTATTATAGTAGTTATATTCTTGTATATAGGGGCAGTATTATAGTAGTTATATTCTTGTATATAGGGGCAGTATTATAGTAGTTATATTCTTGTATATAGGGGGCAGTATTATAGTAGTTATATTCTTGTATATAGGGGCAGTATTATAGTAGCTATATTTTTCTAATTCTATTTTGTGAGCTGTAAATGAGCTCCGATTACCTGTCTCTTCTACTCTATTTGTCAGTATATAGAAAGTAACATTATTCAGCAGGTCGCTATTGTAATGCTCCTCCCAAGAGAAAATTAAATCTGTCCTGTATACTGAGACATGGTAGGGGGCGACATTGATGTTAGAATCGCAGGGTTTACATTATGCCCTCTTTTTCATTCTCATGTGGCTCGAGATTGTGTTCTGCTTTGTTCATGATAATAATCGGGTTAGAAGATATTACTGGCAGCTGATTGTTCTATGTAGACCAAGGGATAAATCCATATTTATGTGGCAGTTTCAGCGTTTCCAGTAGTCCGGGCGTCTGGTGGAGTAGCAGGACATAAGAAGCAGGACTTCGCTTTACATGACACAGTCCTTCTTCTTCCTTCAGGTCTTTACAGGGGATAGTGTTCTGCCTCTTTGATGATCCATCATCCGGATTTCTATGCTTCACCAGCTTTATTGTATGTTGTACATTGTGTCGTCTGTGATCCTTCCCTGAGGGCTTTAAAAACACGATTACATGTTGTAGATTCTATAGTCCACCGTCCTTCCTTATGTAATTCGGAGTATTAGATGTTCTCGGCAGTCAGTACTGATGATGGTCGCTCATCCTTCTTCCCTTCCTTCGGGATTCTATATTTCTCTTTCTGTTGTTACTTCAAGACGCAGCTCTGACTTTTCTTTCTGCATAACCCAAATGGGAGTTTGGTGATGGCCACATCTGCCATTAAAAGAGCAACTGGACGCTCCTGGGTCCCAATGCCAAATCTGTACCATGGGCCATTTATGATACCGGCGTTTTTTTATGTAGCTGAACATCCTTTGGAGGTATCAGGGCCCGGGTGTAACTGGTATCTCTGCCCCCCTATAGCCATGCCTATGCTCCGCATTCAAGACCCTAGGAAAGCTTGGTGATGACCCATGTGGTTTTATAATGGTGGCCATATTGGTTTTCGTTTAGCAACAGAGGTGTAACTTGAAGCTCCAGGGCCCCTATGCAATCTGTAAAAGCCCCCCACCTATTATGTGCCGTTTATAAAAATGTTGTCTTATGTAGCCTTTGGGCCCTTTAGGCATCAGGGCCCGGGGGTGTTACTGCGATCTCTGCACTCCTGTACCCACGCCCCTGCTCAGCCTTTAAGAGTCTAGAAAAACAGGGTGACAACCCGTGGGGGGGGGGGGTATAAGGCTCAATTTAAAAAATTTGCAGCTTGTAGATTTCTTGGAATCCCCATTACTTTGCTGGTACTGTGTTATGCTGCGGATTTGCGCAGAAAAATCCACGCGGAAAATCTGCGTTTGTGGCCTTGTGTACGTATTGACTTTCCCAAAAAACAGGTCTAACGGCTGAATAGATTTCTTACTAATTGATAGAAGTCGACAACAAATTAAGATATTTCCTGGGGTTTTTTTTTTTTTAATTTTCGACACTTTCATTTAGAAAAAAAAAAAACAATTTTTAAAAATAAAGTGGCCAAATCCTGGTGTAATATTTTTTCTCCTTTCTTAATTTTTGGTGTCTTTCTTTCTTCTTTAACCTATGCAATTTTTTTATCCCGGTGAATATCTGGCTGCTCAGCAAAATTATATTCTCCGTGACATTCCCGCATGAATGAACCAGCAAATAAAATGATCCGGTAATTGTATAAATGTATCGCAGACCTCAATGCATAATAATAGTTTTTTTTATGGCCTGTGAAAATTAAAGAGCCGAGAATTTGTTAAGTAAGTTGTTTTAAAAGATATAATTTGAAATTGGTGAGAGTATTCTTGTCTGCGGAGCGAGTGCGCCTCCTGCATATGAGACCCGGTCCACGCTTTCCATAGGGGGGGGTCATCCAAAATCCATAGGCATTATTAAAGAAGACAAATACATACCTTCCTACTGCCAAGTTTTTCGATAGGACCTCTAAGGGGTGGAGCTTATGCAAATATGCCTCAAAGTGGGAGTTTCTGGGTGGTTTGTGGGCGGATCAAGGGATGGGGATTAATAATGTCCCGCTGATGAGGATTCAAATGTTGGGAGGCATGGCAATGTACTGGGAGGGGGGAATCACGTTTTTCGGGACCCCCTCTATTAGAGTGGAAACCTGCTGTAAAGAGCGGACCCATCACGTCCATCTATTTCCCAGGCAGGCCACTGAAATTTTAAGGGGCATCGTCAATACCTAATTTCGCTAAATGGTTTGAAAGTGGTAGCGATAACAGGTGATTGTGGGTTATTTGTGCATCACCCTCCCCTGTCCATGTGCCGGTCCTCAAGTCAACGGTTACCAGAGACGTAGCTCAAAAAAGTGCAGAGGTAGCAGTCGCACCCGGGCCCTGGTGCCTACGAGGCCCCAAAGACCCCTCTGCCACATAAGAAGAGACCAGTATTATAAATGCCACATGATGGGTAGGGTACCCTGGTACCGATTTTGTATTAGGGGCCAGGGGCTTTAATTTAAGCCTCTGTATGCATTCATCTCGACTTTGAGGAACCCAATTACTGAAAATTGGGATGTATAAAATAGACCACCCTTTAATCAATTTGTAAACACTTGAAGCACGCTGGGAGTTATGGTTCTCCAACAGGCCGCTGGTGTATGCTATCTAAATCCAAGTGTAGACCAGACCTCCTACATATCAGGGAGAAGACGTGGCTGCCATCTTAATGGGATTGTGTATCGGCAGGAGAACCCGCAGACTTGTGTGTATGATATAATTGATATAATGGCTTCGCTCATATTCTGGCAAATTTGTTGATCGACGCGTCTCCGGGCGGTGGACGTTTATTTCACATAAACGGCTCCTGTGTGACGCGTCGCCACCGACACCTAATAATAATAGAAATATTCCGAAGATAAAATGACGTGGATTAATGGCTTCTTACCAGGGTATATCCGGGTATCATCAACTCTAAAGGCCGTAGACCCACAAAAAATAGTGCAAAATATCTATTCCCATAGGAAACCATCAGAAGGTAGCATCGGTGATTGTAGCATCGGTGATTGTAGCATCGGTGATTGTAGCATCGGTGATTGTAGCATCGGTGATTGTAGCATCGGTGATTGTAGCATCGTGATTGTAGCATCGGTGATTGTAGCATCGGTTGTTGTAGCATCAGTGATTGTAGCATCGGTGGTTGTAGCATCGGTGGTTGCAGCATCGGTGATTGTAGCATCGGTGATTGTAGCATCGGTGGTTGTAGCATCGGTGGTTGTAG